>NC_083435.1:41788497-41915058 GCF_020745735.1 Hemiscyllium ocellatum
ATTCCCTTAGGAACAATCAAGGATAGGCAATTGTGGAAAACCTCTCAGTTTTTCACTTGTCATCGTCTACCAATAGAAGTATAGCTTGATTTGGAATCAAATTTTGATTTCAAAGCGTTTGAAAGATATCATCAGTAGTTTACGAATTAGACAAGGGAAATTGACCATGCACTATCTCTACCGACCCTAGGTGCTCTGGAGAGCTATTGCCAACCTCTCAGAACCATGGCGAAAGCTTATTGTTCTCATTGTCCAAAGGATTAGATTTTCATTAGAAACCCTACCATGTGGAAACAGGCCCAACAGGTCCACACTGACCCTCTAAACAGTAGCCCACCCAGACACATTCCCTCCCCTTATCACTCGTGATATTTACCCCAGACTAATTCACCTAACCTACACATTCCTGGACACTATGTGCAATTTAGCATGGTCAATTCACCGAACCTGCACATGTTTGGATTGTGAAGCACCCGGAGGAAACCCATGCACACATGGGGAGAATGTGCAAACTCCACACAGACAGTCGCCTGAGGCTGGAATCAAACCCAAATCTCTGGCGCTGTTAGATAGAAGTGCTAATGACTGAGCCACCAGAGATTCCCCAAACAAATCCATTGGCTACAGCCAATTTGAAGCCGTTCATGGCCATGAAGTAAAGGACCATTAAAACTGATTAGAGATTAATTGCTAAACCACGTTTCTCAAAAGATTAACAGGATAACATAGAGTTGCAGAGGAACATCTAAAAACTTTCCAAAGCAAGATGAAGGACTGGTCAGATAGACATTCGATGACCAGAATCTTTAAACCAGGAGATGAAGTTTTTGTACTATTGCTTTTTCAGGGTGAACCATTTAGAACAAAGTTCAGTGTTCCTTACAAACTAATTTAAAGGGTTAGTCAGGTAACATAATTGATCCTGATTGTAGGTAAAAGAATTAATTGTGTCATGTGAACATGTTAAACAGCAGTATCAGAGAGAAGATAATGAGAATGTACAGGTGTATGACGTAGTGTAGTAGAGGAGGATATAAGATGAAAGAGGAGAGCCAAGAGAATTGGACAATTTCCAAAGTGAACTTCCCACTGTTAGATGAACAAATTTGTAAATATTAGAGAGTTGAGACAGTGTACATTCGTATCTGGAGGGATATAGTGAGATTTCTCAGAAAATACGAAGATTTGCAAAGATATACTTGGACATAACACATTAACCAAACAGGATGTGGATGTACTTAAATTGGACCGTATAAAACAAAACTCATATCAATTACACCCAAAGAAACAGACCAAAGTAAAAAGTAAATTTTATATATGTTGATGAATCAATTGATCAATCCAAGTCAGAATATTTGGAGTTGTCCTGTAGTTTTAGTTCCTAAACTAAATGGTTGAATTAGGTTATGTGTAGACGAGAGGAATGAGAATGCAGTCACAAAGATGGATTAGTACTCTATTACCAGACAGAAGAATGCATCAATAGCATCAGTAGTGTGTCATTCTGATGGAAAATTGGTTTGCTACTGGATATTGGCAAGTACCAGATATTGGCAAGTACTGGATTTTAGGAGAAAGTGAGGACTGCAGATGCTGGAGATCAGAGCTGAAAAATATGTTGCTGGAAAAGCACAGCAGGTCAGCCAGCATCGAAGGAGCAGGAGAATCGACGTTTCGGGCATAAGCCCTTCTTCACGAAGTACTGTAATATTGGCAAGTACCAGATAGTGGCAAGCACTGGACATTGGCAAGTACCGGGTATTGGCAAATACCACTGAAATGCAAGCTTAGAAGTTTCTACATTTGTCACACCAGATGTATGTATTATATCAATTTTAAATTATGCCTTTGCGTTTAAGAACTCATCCGCCACATTTCCATGATTAATGAAGAGGTTTTGCTCAAATGCCAAACTGGGTAGTTTACATGGACGACACCATAGTATATGGTACTACATGGAAAGAACATATGTAACAGTTCGTAAACTTGTTCACACAATTTGATGGTGGCACGGTGGCTCAGTGGTTAGCACTGCTGCCTCACAGCACCAGCATCCCAGATTTGATTCCAGCCTTGGGTGACCGTGTGGAGTTTGCACATTCTCCCTGTGTCTGGGTTTCCTCCGTGTGCTCCGATTTCCTCCCACAGTCCAAAGATGTGCAGGTTAGGTGAATTGGCCATGCTAAATTTCCCATAGTGTTCTGTGCATTAGTCAGAGGGAACTAGGTCTGGGTGGGATACTCTTCAGAGGGTTGGTGTGGACTTGTTGAACTGAAGGGCCTGTTTCCACACTGTAGGGAATCTAACCTAATTACAGTCAGCGGGATTATGTGAATTCTAGCAAAAGTGAACTTGCAAAAGTCATGGTGACATACTCAGGATATGTTGTTGGACAAGGATAGGTGTCACCAGAACAGCAAAAGTCAAAGCTCTAATTGACTTTCTCACCCCTAAAAAAATGAAGGTATCGAGGCTACTGGAAATGTGTGGATTTTATAGAAAGTTTGTACTTAACTTTAGTACAGTAACCACATGTCTTTGACTAATTTGCGACATAAACAAATGAAGGTGGTAGTTTGCAGGATGCCAGGCCAACTTTGGCAAGTTTAAAGCAATTTTAATGAATAAGTGATAGAATCATAGAGTCCTACAGCACGGAGGCAGGCCCTTTAGCCCAATCTGATCTGTGCTGACCAAATGTCCACCCACGCTAACTCCATTTCCCTGCAATTGGCCAATATCCCTCTAATCTTTCCTATCCGTGTGTTTGTCCATGGCCTTTTAAATGTTGTTAATGTTACCCACCTCAACCACTTCTACTGGCAGCTCATTCGAAATGCGTACCACACTGTGAAAAATGTTGCCATCAGGTTCCCTTTATTCTTTCCCCCTAACCTTAAACTGTCCTTGATTCTCTAGTCCTTGATTTCCCAACTCTGTAAAAAGTCTGAGTGTATTCATCCCATCCATGCTTCTCATGATCTTATACTCTTCAATAAACCCCCCTCAGTTTCCAAAACTCGAAAGAAAAATGTCCTAGCTTGGCCAATCTCTCACCATAACTAGGACCACTGAGTTCTGGCAACAACCTTATAAATTTCTTCTGCATTCTTTCCAGTTTAATAACATCCTTCCTCGAGCAAGGTGACTAAACCTGAACACAATATTCCACGTGCAGCCTCACTAACGTTCTGTACAACTGCAATATAACTTCCCAACTTCTATACTCAGTGCCCTTATTGATAAAGGCCAGTGTACCAATAGCTTTCTTCAATGCCGCATCTACCTGTGACTCCACTTTCAGAGAACTGTGCACCTGAATCCCAAGGTCCAGCTGTTCCACTTTCAGAGAACTTTGCACCTGAACCCCAAAGTCCCTCTGTTCCATTCCACTCCTTAAGATCATACTATTCACCATGAAATTCCTATCTTGCTTTGACTTTCCAATATGGGCGACCTCACACTTATCAATGTTAAACTCTATTTGCCATTTCTTGGCTTACTTCCCCAGCTGATCAAGGTCCTGCTGCAATTTCTGATAACTTTCTTCACTGTCAATGATACCACCTATTTTATGTCATCTGCAAACTTACTCATCATGCTTTGTACATTTTCATCTGAATCATTGATACACATTAAAAATTTTAATGGGCTCAACACTGACCCCTGAAGCACTAGTAACAGGATTCCAATCTGACAAGCCTCCTTCCACGATTACCCTCTGCTTCTTACCATCAAGCCAACTGTGTATCCAATTTGCCAGTTCCCCCGGATTCCACGTGATCTAACCTTCCACAGTAGTCCACCAAGTGGAACCTTATCAAAGGCCTCACTGAAATCCGTACAGACGTTGTTGGCTGCCCTGCCCTCATGAATCTTCCTGGTCACTTCATCAAAGCGTGGGTGGCACGGTGGCACAGTAGTTAGCACTGCTGCCTCACAGCGCTGGCGAGAAGGTTCAATTCCCGCCTCAGGTGACTGACTGTGTGGAGTTTGCACATTCTCCTCGTGCCTGCGTGGGTTCCTCTGGGTACTCCGGTTTCCTCCCACCGTCCAAAAATGTGCAGGTTAGGTGAATTGGTCATGCTAAATTGCCCGTAGTGTTAGGTGAATGGGTTAAATGTAGGGGAATGGGTCTGGGTGGGTGGCGGGGGTGGGGGTGGGGGGGGGGGAGGTGTGGGTAGCAGGTCGGTGTGGACTTGTTGAGCCGAAGGGCTTGTTTCCACATTGTAAGTAATCATCTTAAAAGAAAAGCCATGCTGACTATTCCTAATCAAATGCTGTCTTTCCAAGTCCATGTAACTTACCTGAACCTGTATTAACTGTAGCTAATTTGAATAAATCATTCAAATTAGAAGTAATGACTTTGGAACTGGACCAGTACTCTTACAGGATGATGAGACTGGAGGGGAAAAGCCCTCGGCTTATTTTTTGAAGAAATTGAACGAACATCAACAGAAGTACTCAACAATTGAAAAGGAAGTATTGGCAGTGGTAACAGCTCTTCAACACTTCAAATTTTACTTGTGAAGTGGATCCATCGAAACTGTCAGTCTTAGGACCATATTCCCCTGTGGTCCATGGAATGATTTTAAGGTAAGGTTCCAAGATTGCCCAGCTGAAGCTGGGATCTGAAGTGTTTTTGGTTTTGGTTTTGGTACTGGTTTTGGTGTATCATGTAGGTTCATTGGTGTTCCAGGACAAGAAACAACAGTGCAAAATGGCTTTATTCCAGAATTCACTCCAAAAGGATTTCTCGGTTGTGAGTGTGTTAATGGATCAGGAGGTACACTGACTGAACAAAAACACTGCACCTGAATAACTTCCCCGAGCGTGAATCCTGTAGATTTCCAGATGATGAAGACATCATGAACCGTTCATCACAAACCTCACACTTGAAGGGCTACTTTCATGTGTGGATCCTCTGAGGAAGCAAGAGGTTCCAGGACCTTGAGAATGACGTTTTGAACACTTCACATGACTGCTTTCTTCCTTGTGTGAATGCATTGATGCTTGTGGAGATTTGATGACTCGTAGAATAAAGTGTCACACAACTTGCAAATGAAGTTTTCTTCACTGTGTGAATCTTCTAATGGAGCAGGAGTCTCAAAGAAATGGGGATTGATTTGTGACACACCTCACACTGAAAAATTTCTCTCCTGGGTGAATACTTTGGTGTATGTGGAGATACTCTGACCACGAGAATGATTTGTCACACACCTCACACCTCAATGGCTTCTCTATTGTATGAATCTTCTGATGGAGCAGGAGTCTCAACTAAGTTGGCAATGAGTTGTCACAAATCTCTCACTTTCTCAGTGGATGCACTGGTGAGCTTGGAGGCTTCCTGACCTTGCTAATGATTTGTCACACAGCTCACGCCGGAATGGTTTCTTCGCTGTGTGAGAACATTGGTGTATTTGAAGGGTTCCTGGTTGTGAGAATGATTTGTCATACACCTCACGCTGGAATGGTTTCACTCCTGTGTGGACACGGTGGTGTATGCGAAGGGTTCCTGATTGTGAGAATGATTTGTCACACACCTGGCATTTAAAGCATTTATCTTCTGTGTGAGTACATTGGTTTAAACAGAGGGCTCCTGGTTGTGTGAATGATCTGTCACACACCTCATACCTGAATGGTCTTTCCCCCATGTGAATCCTCTGATGGAGCAAAGTTTCGATGAAGTGGTGAATGATTTGTCACACACCTCACATTTAAACAGTTTCTCTCCTGTGTGAATACTATGGTGTATGTAGAGTTGAACTGACTGTGAGAATGATTTGTCACACATCCGACATGGGAAGGGTTTCTCTCCTGTGTGGACACGTTGGTGTTTGCGCAGACATCCTGACTGTGAGAATGATTTGTCACACACCTCACAATGGAAGGGCTTCTCCCGAGTGTGGATACGCTTTGGTGTATGGAGTTTTGATGACTGGGAGAATGGTTTACCACACAGTCTGCACAGAAATGGCTTCTCCCCTGTGTGAATGTTTTGGTGCCTAAGGAAGGTTTAATGACAATGAGAATGATTTGTCACATCAGTTACATGTGAATGTTATTTTCCCCAGGTGAATGTGTTGGTCATTCAACAGACTCAATGGTCTTGGGAAATCCTGGTTACACATCCCAGATTTGAACCATTTCTCCCCAGAATTAATGCATTGGTGTTTCACGAATATAGGTAACTTTGCAAAAGCTCATTCATGGTTAAACATTTCCTCTATTATATAAACAGTGCTTTGTACATTTTAGCAGATTTACAACAAATGCACCTTATGTGTTAAGAGAGTCTTTCAGCCCACACACCTCAGACTTGAATAGCTTCTCCCCTGTAGGAATGAGTCAGTGGTCCATGAGGCTCAATGAATGATTGAAGCTGTCACCACACTTGGAGCCACTCACACTTCTTCCCAGCCTCATTCTGACCGATCACCCACAGCCGAACCTTCAGGTTGGTTCTGATGGAAGGCTCCACACCACTGACCAGTTTCAGGTCTGATGATATGTCAAAATATCCCAATTGAGATCCGGACAATTGCCTCACTGCCCAATCTTCTCTGTGTTGAACAATGCTTTGAAGTGACTGGAAGTCTTCCTCCAGTGGTGCAGATTTAACTTGGGTGATGGTCAAGCTCTATCTGTGCTATTTATTCCCTGTGTATTCTCTGATGTAGGAAGGTGCAATCCTTCTGTAAAACAGGAAACACGATTTTCACTCACTCTCCTCTTTTCTGAATAAGCTGATTTCCCACTCTTAACCAGTTTCACAGGATGTGGCTGTCACTGACTAGATTCGCTGAGAAAGTGAGGATTGGAGGTACTGGAGAGTCAGAGTCAAAAAGTGTGGCGCTGGGAAAGCACAGCAGGTCAGGCAGCATCCGACGAACGGGAGAGTTGATGATTTGGGCATAATGTCGTTCTTGATGAAGGGGTTATGGCCGAAATGTTGATTCACCTGCTTCTCGGATGCTGCCTCCCTGCTGTGCTTTTCCAGCACCACACATTTTGACAATAGACCAGCACTGTTGCTGATTTATATCCCACCTTCAAAAAGTGATGCTGAAGTACCCCCCGGTAGTGTAAGGCTTTGGGGGAAGGGCTTGCACAGTTTGTGGATGTGAGACCCAAATTCTATCTACGAAGAAACTCACATGATTTTGCCCCAGAGACGATTCACAGTGCACAGGACAATAACCAACTCTCAACACATACACAGAGCTCAACACCAGGAAATCAATAAGAATCCTCATACCCTCGACATCTCTGAAATAATGACACCTCATCCTCTCATATTTAGAAATGTGCCATCAACAAAACTCAGCCTGGAAATGAGAGGGAAATGCTTCCAATAAACACACTCAATATCCAACACACAGCTCCAGTCAAACAGTTCAGCACAAAGCACCTAGTAAACAGCTCTCTCAGCTGAATCTTCTCACACAGTATAAGGGACATTTCCACCCCTGATTACCCACAGGATAGTCAGACTGCCTGAAGATTGGAGTGGATATTGTGGAAGACAATTTGTATAAAATCTACTCCTTCAATCAGCATCTCCTCACTTGGTTTCCCGTCCCTATAGGAAGTGAACCAGCTCTGGAAGAGGAAGAGGAGACAATGGGCAGAGTGGGTGGGCTCTCTGATTGACGTCTCTCACAGTCAATCCAAATATTAAGTGGGATTAAGTAAATTGATTAAATTGTATGAAGTCAGAGATGTCCCCCGGGCCTGTTGGCCTGCATCGTCGGATGCTAAAGGAGGCAATAGCAGAGATATTGGATGCATCAGTTATGATATTCCAAAATTCTCTGGATTTGGAAAAAAAGCATCAATGGATTGGAACCACAAAAAGTGGGAATCTATAGATCGGTTAGATTTACTTCTGTGGTGGGGAAGTTGTTTGAGTCAATCATAAAGGAGGAGATAACTGATTATTTGGAAAAACAAAGCGCAATTCACCAGTGTCACCATGGTTACATGAAGGGCAAGTTGTATTTGACAAATCTGCTGGAGTTCTTTGAGGCTGTAACCAACAAGGCCAATAATGGGGATTCGGTGGATGTGGTATATCTGGTTTTTCAGAAAGTATTGGCAAGGTGCCGTGTTAAAGACTGATCCAGAGGGTTAGATCCTAGGGGTGAAGTTTACAGTGGAGAAAGTGAGAACTGCAGATGCTAGAGGCCAGATTGAAAAATGTGATGCTGGAAAAACACAGCAGGCCAGGCAGCATCCGAGGAGCAGGAGAATCGACGTTTCGGGCCTAAGCCCTTCTGAAGTATACAGTATTGGCTTGGCAGGGGGATTGGCTGACTGACAGAAAACAGATGATTAGAAAAAAAGGTATTTTCTCTGGATGGCAAACTCTAACTAGTAGAGTGCTGCAAGGTTCAATTCTCTGACCTCAACTATTTACAATCTAGAAAAGTGATTTGCAGGCGGGAGAGTGCAACATAGAAAAATTCTTGGAAGATACTAAAATAAGTGGGAAAGCAGACTGTGATGAAGAGATGAAAGAATTTGCAGGTGAATACTCATAGATTAGGAGGATGGGCCAGAATCTGGTAGATGGTGTTCCATGGTGATAAATATGAGGTTATCCATTTTGGCCAGAAAAACTAAAGACAAATTACTATTTAAATGGAAAGCAGGTTCAAAGTATGTCAGTGCAGAAGGATCTGGGTGTTCTTGTGCATGAATTGCAGAAAGCGGGTAAGTAAGTACAACATACAATAAGAAAGGCAAATGGAATCTTGGTATTTATTGCAAAATCTGGATTATAAAAGTAAAGAAGAGTTTTATGGCATTGGTGGAAACACACTTGGAGTATTGTGTCCAGTTTGGGTGTCTTTATTTGAGGTGCCAAAGTTCAGGGGAGGTTCATCAGATTGAATCTAGGGATGAAAGGACTGTTGTACGAAGGGTGGTTGAATAGCTTGAGATTGTATCTGCTGGAGCTCAGATGAATGTGTGGGGAATTGAGACCAGTATAAAATCAGCCCAGACCATGTTAAATGGCAGAGCAGGCTTAAATGACCTCCTCCCACTCCCATTTCCTGTCTTTGTTTCTATTTCTGCAGTGTAGGGATTCAATGATTCTATGAGCATCTGGAGGTAGTATTCAGAACAAGAAATGAGCATCTGTTTTCAGTTAGTGGACACTTGGGTGTCCCATGTGGATGGGATAAAGCTGGCAAATCATTTTTAACCAACTGAATGGATTATTAGAACTCATATCCAAATATTGCATAGAAACAGTCTGAATGAATGATAAACACAGAAATGTCAAGATTGATATAGATATCGCTATCACTCTGCAGTGACACCTTCCAAACCTGTGATCCCTATCACTGACAAAGACAAGGGCAATAGATACATGGGAAGGGTACCGCCTGTAGGTTCCCTCCAAGCCACACACCATCCTGACATGGAATTTTATTGCTGTTCCCTTACTGTTGATGGCTGAAAACACTGAACTACCTCTCTAGAAAGTGCTGTGTGTCCCTATATGCAGGTCTGCTGCTTTCAAGAAGGCAGCCACCACCAAATCATGCAACAAATTCAGGAATGGAAATAAATGTTAGCCAAGCCAGCAATGCCCACTTCCTGTGAATTAATTTTAAAAAAAGGAAAAAATTGAACAAAAGTCCTCCGTACACACAATTCAGGAAGAGGACAAATACTTTACCTACACTGTAAGAAACTCAGAGGACCTGCATTTGAGGATTTGCCTTTTATGTTGTCTTTTGTTAAGTATATTTAATTATACTTCAATAATAAATTCTGCTCTGCTTCACTCCTTCTGACTGTCTGTATCATATCTTCTACGTGGTATCTCAGCTCAGGGAGAACTGTCAAGAAAGAGTAAGAATGCCTCTGCTTCTCAGGAGGCTAAGGAAATTCAGCATGTGCACAAGGGCTCTTACCCATTTTTATAGATGCACCGTACACAGCCTCATATCTCGGTGCATCACAGCGTACTATGGCAACTGGCCTTTCCAAGACTGCAAGAAATTGTAGAGAGCTGTGAACACAGCCCAGTCCACCCAAACCAGCTGATCACCCATTGACTCCATCCATAATTCACGCTGCCTCAGGAAAGCAACCAACATAATCAAAGACCCCTCCCACCCCAGTTATACTCTCTTCCACTTAGGTAGACGATATACATTTTGAATACATGTGCCAAGAGATGTAAGAACAGCTTCTTCCCTGCCATTATAAGACTTTTGAATTGATCTGTCAAATGTTAATTCTGATCTTTGTCCCTGTGCGTTCTCTGTGGCTGTATTACTGTATTCTGCAGGAAATAGTGAGGACTGAAGATCCTGGAGACCAGAGTTGAGAGTGTGGTGCTGGAAAAGCACAGCAGGTCAGGCAGCATCCGAGGAGCAGGAGAATCGATGTTTTGGGCATAAGCTCTTCATCAGGAATGAATGCCGTATTCTGCACTCTGTTCTGGAACCCTGCTGCACTTTGCATAATAAAATCAGCCTGTACAGCATGCAAAACAACACTTTTCACTGCATCTTGGTACATGTCACAACATGTCAAGCATGCAGGTACAGTAGGCAGTGAAGAAAGCTAATAGCATGCTTGCCTTCATAACAAGAGGAATTGAGTATAGAAGCAAAGATGTCCTTCTGCAGCTGTACAGGGCCCTGGTGAGACACACCTGGAATATTGTGCTCAGTTTTGGTCTCCAAATTTGTGGAAAGACATTCTGGCTATTAAGGGAGTGCAGTGTAGGTTCACGAGGTCAATTCCCAGAATGGTGGGACTATGTTACACTGAAAGATTGGAGTGACCTGGCTTGTATATGCTTGAGTTTAGAAGGCTGAGAGGAGATCTGACTGAGACATATAAGATTATTAAATGATTGGACACTCTGGAGGCAGGAAGCATGTTTCCGTTGATGGGTGAGTCCCGAACCAGAAGATACAATTTAAAAATAAGGGGTAGGCCACTTAGAACAGAGTTAAGGAGAAACTTTTTCACCCAGAGCGTGGTGGGTGTATGGAATGCTCTGCCCCAGAAGGCTGTGGAGGCCAAGTCTCTGGATGCTTTCAAGAAAGAGTTGGATAGAGCTCTTAAGGATAGTGGAATCAAGGGTTATGGGGATATTGAGGAACAGGATACTGATTGAGGATGATCGGCCATGATCATAATGAATGGTGGTGCTGGCTCGAAGCGCAGAATGGCCTGCCCCTGCACCTATTGTCTATTGTCACCTCAAACTCAGATTGTGAGTTACAAAGATAAACTGATGACAGATTCCCGCAGCCCGAAAGTTTAGAAAGGTCCAAATTCTTTCATTATGCTGAAGGAATGCTGCAATGTTGGAGGAGCTGTCTTGAAGATAAGGCAGCCCTGTCTGCCATCAAGATAAATGTAAGAGGTCCCAAGCCATTGCTTTGCAAAAGAGCCAGGGAGTTTTCACTGATATTTGGGCAATATGGATGCCATATTCCATATCATTAAAACATTTTATTTGGATATTATCATATTGTTCTTTGTGGGAGGTTTGGTGGCCATCTTTGGTGTGTAAAAGTTTCACCTATGCGTTCATGGATGGAAACTTGTAACAGCAACAGCTCACAAGCCCTTTCAAGGCTACTGAAAGAGGATAAGGTTATGCCATCTCTAACTTCAGCTCAAATTCAGCTGTGGGTTCTCGGACTATGCGGAAAAAATTACAAGTTTGAACACTGTCTAGGGGACCAAGTACTAAATGTGGTTGCATTGAGCTGTTTCCCACTGGTAGATACACATCTGATAATACTGCCACTGGAAGAATTCATTCTGCTTTTAAACTTTCTGGACACCTTTCATGCTGCTGACAATACCCAACCATGGACAAAAAATGATTCTGTCCTGGCAAAACTAAACAGCTGGTGTCATGGGGAGACGAGAGGGCCATCAAGACCACATCATCAAAGACAATGACATTCTATGATGGGGAGCAAGAGTGACTGTCCAGTGCAAATGTTGCGGTCAGATACTGGCTGAACTCCACTAGGGTCATCCAGGGGTGTTCAAAATGAAGGTGTTGGCAAGAAGTTACATCCAGTGGCCAGGATTGGATGCAGACATAGCAGTGGCTAGAGGGCCAACAGGGACAACAAGCTTATCTATATTCATGGCAATGGCTGGATGAATCCTGGACCCGGATTATACCTTGACCGTCTAGTTCCTTTCATCAGCTCAATATTCTTAGTCATTGTAGATACCCACTCAAAGTTGTTGGACGTGCATAGAGTTCATTTGTCAAACATGGAGATGACAATAGAAAAGCAGCAAACATCTTTCACAATAGACCGTCTCTGGGAAATGTTGGTCACAAAAACATGCCATCATTTACTGGCAGGGAATTCGAGTATTTCCTAAGGTCAAATGGCATTCAACATGTAAGGACAGCTTATACCATCCATCGTTTGATGGTCTAGTGAACAGTGTGGTCCAAACTTTGGTCATAAGCTTAAAGAAACAGCCAAAAGCTTCATTCAACACTGAACTGTCCCAGTTCCTATTTGATTATTGGACCATCCTTCATTCACCTACATGGATTCCTCCAGCAGATTTGTTAATGGGGAGAACTCGTTGCACCAAGTTAAATGTGATGTTCCCAATCCTGGAGGGAGTGGAGGTTGAAACGACATCAGGAGCACCATTGACTTCCATGTGAACAAAAAGTAACTTTGTGACGGAGATGCCTGGAACATATGAAACGGGAAGGATTTGTATTCAGGAGACTCCAAACAAACATCTGACAGTTGCTGTTTTCACCAGGTTATGAGTATCATTGCTGTTTGACCGTGAGAGGAAAATATTTTATTTTTTTCAGTCTGTGGAAAAAGATTTTCAAGAATCGTAATCAGTATCCACAACTTGGGCATGGAAAATCTGTGATGTGCATCTGGGTATCGAAAGTGACGATTGGAGGAACAAAGAGAGTGAAGTATTTGGAGAGGGAAAGATGAACTGTCGAAGCTGTTTATGTTTCAGTAATATAAGTTCATTATTAATTTATTCAATACTTTATTATTTATACAATTTGTGCAGTAATTTATTCTGCAATCCAAGATGGCATTGGAACCGGGCAACATTATCCACCAGGTACAAGTGAAATTTATATTAAATAAATAATGAAGTAAAAAATAAATCAAAACAAATTATTAAATAGGTGCTTCGATAATTGAAGGACAAAGGGTTAATTGACAAAGGAAAAGAGTAGTTCTGGCGATACTTCAAGTAGCTACTTGCTCAGAATTTAGTTTTAATTCTCTGCTTAGTGGAGCAACCCATGCCATGCTGCAGTTGGGTTGATAAGACCCTGACTTCCTCTATCTTACGATTATACTGAGATTCTTTCTGAATGTCTTGCTGCAAGAACACAAGTGAAGCTCAGCACCAGTCTGCTAAAAAAAACCGAAGAAATCGGCCCTTCCTCCATAATAGGAATCTTTTGTCTTCAGTGTGTATGGTTTACAAGATGAACTACAGCAACTAACAAAACGCAATTTGACAGAATTTTACAAAATCTGACCTCTCATGCTTTCAGAGGTCAATGAAGCTAGATCATCAGACCATACCAAACCGTCATCTCCCAGACCATACACAACCTCATCACCTCAGGAGATTTCCACCCACAGCTTCCAAATTCATAGTTTGGGAACTCTGCACAGCTCAATTATATCTCCTTCCCAAGATCCGCAATCCTGACCATCCCAGCCAAACCATTGCCTCAGCCTGCTCCTGCCCCACCGAACTCTTCTCCACCTACCTCAAAATTGTCCTGTCACACCTAGTCCAGTAACTCCCCACAAACATTCGACACACCATCTACGCCCTCCATCTCCTCCAAGACTTCCGTTTCCTTGGCCCCCAACACCTCTTCATCATCACTGGCATCCAATCACTCTACAGCTCCATCTGCCATGACCAAGGCCTCCAAGCCCTCCAAGCCCTCCATTTCTTCCTCTCCGACCTCCACTGACACTTTCATTCATTTGGCTGAACTGGTCCTCACCCTTAACAATTTCTCCTTCGAATCCTCCCACTTCCTCCATGCGAAAGGGGTAGCCATAGGAATCCGTATGGGCCCCAGCTATGCCTGTCTTTTTGATCGCTACGTAGAACAGTCCATCTTCTGTAGTTACATGGGCACCATTCCCCACTTCTTCCTCCGCTACATTTCTGACAGCACTAGCGCCACCTCGTGCTCCCGCGAGGAGGTTGAGCAGTTCATCAACTTCACCAACACATTCCTCTCTGACCTTAAATTAACCTGGATCATCGCTGACACCTCCCTCCCCTTCCTGGAACTCTCCATCTCCATCAATGATGACCGACTTAGCACTGACATTTTTAACAAACCCATCAACTCCCACAGCTACCTGGATTACACCTCTTCCAATCCTACCTCCTGCAAAAATGCTATCCCGTATTCCCAATTCCTCTGCATCCACCGGACCTGCTCCCAGGAAGACTAGTTCCATCACAGAGCGCACCAGATAGCCTCCTTCTTTAAAGACCATAAATTCCCTTCCCACGTGATTGAAGATGCCCTCCAACACGGACACACCCCCTGGCCCTCACCTTCCACCCCACCAACCTCTTCATAAACCGTATCATCTACCAACGTTTCTACTACCTACAAACGGATCCCACCACCAGGGATATATTTCCCTTCCCACCGCTATCCACTTTCCACAAAGAGCGTTCCCTCCGTGACTACCTGGTCAGGTCCATGCCCCCCAACAGCCCACCTTCCCCTCCTCGCACCTTCCCCTGCCACCGCAGGAATTGCAAAACCTGTGCCCACACCTTCCCCTCACCTCCATCCAAGGCCCCAAAGGAGCCTTCCACATCCATGAAATTTTCACCAATGTCATTTATTGCATCCAAACAATTCTGACTTTATTTCGGGCATAGCTTTCAGAAAGTTGGATTTTTCTTTCAGCTAATGTCAAATTTATTTATTTTTTGTTATGCTTTAACCACTGGTCATTGACATTCTTCTGTAGCATCTCCATTCAAATTAATTGAATCTGTCTCTTGCTCCTTTCTCAATTGTTTGTTGAATATTTCACTGTTTTAACAGCAGATCTTCAGTGGTTAGTTGATGAGCTGGTTTGGTTCGTGCTCAGATATTACTTCACGGTCACAAGGTATGTTAATTACCCCCACCACCATTTTGTTCTGGGCACCCAAACCCTACAGGAATACTTGGTTTATCTCCCTCACTCTTGCTCCATTCACAGAGTGCAAGTAGCAACCTTTAATACCCTCAGTGAATTTTCAATGGACAATTAAATGATTGATATGTTCTAAATGAACAAGAGGGCTCACTGAAACCCATGAGTCTATTTCAACTTCCAGATGAAAAATGCATGATGTAACTATCTGCCTTGCTCTGGTGACTTTTAGTATGGCCACACACACACAAAGCCTGCATCTTCGTAGCATTCATTGACACAAATCCATTGTACCAATATTCATTTGGAAATCCTGAAAAAAATACATTTTGATGAATCTTGCATTCATCAGGGTTGGCTGAAGCATTTACTCTGCCATTCATGAAATAGCAAGTAAACGCAAAAGTACATTTCCAATGTATGAGAGGAAAGGTGTTTGTCAAATAGACTGTGACTCATAGATATGTCATCAAGACAAATGCATGAGTTTGATGTTTAAATGATGATTACCAGTTAATTGATAGACTATTGTGTAAGTGAAATCAAACTGTGTGATTCTAATTGGTAATGTTTTGCCCTGGGTGACCCAAAGACTGATGAGGTCAATGATTTTATTGGGTTGAACCAGTGTGTACATGATCTTTCTGTCTGCAAAGAATACGACAATATGTATTAACATATTTAGGTTGCAGTATATGCACGTGGACCACAGCGTGAGCTTGAGTGTCAATCTTGAGTTGATTACATGTTAAACTAGAGTATCCTCTATTGTCACATGTACTCAAGTACAGAAGTACTGGAGTACACAATTTTTTTTACAGTGTCACGTCTTATGGAGCCATCATAGATACAAAGTACCTCAGTACAACCCTCAGGGACAAAACAAGAATAAAAAGAAAAGTAGTTGCATTACTTTACAGTCATTCATTGTTAAAGTTAGAAATGCGACATCGCCAAAAGGATAGCCATTGCAGTCAGATAAACATTATATTGCAGTAGCTCAGTGCAAAGGCTTCCACAGTGGTCTGACTGCCAGCATCAGACCCCTACCCCACAACTGTCCCTGCTCCACTTAAAGCCTGTAGTCCATGCAACACCAGCTCTCAGGTGCTCCAATGTAAATATTCTCAGAGACTCGCTTCCCCTTGCTGGCCTGCGCTCTGGGATTCGCCTCCTTGACGACCATCTCCTCCAATTAACTCCAAGTCAAAAACTGAGAAACAAAAGCGGCAAAGGAGGAAAAAAGAGAGGGAAAAGAATGGAGCAGAGAAGCTTTGGTTGGGGCATTTTACTCTGCCTTCATCTTGAACCAAGCTTTACTTGTGTAAAATAAAGAGAAGAAATAGATATCAAGTGTATTTAAAATACAGTATTAATGTCCCAATTGCATCAACAACAATGTATTGTGACAGAAGAGTGTCAGACACATTGTGGAGAGCAACAATCGTGTATAACTCAGTGAGGGCTTCTCAACATTGATTGACGTAGAATGAAAGAAGGGCTGAATTATCCCCAAATTGTCAAAATGCATGAAGTCCAAACTCTACTGATGAGATACTGTAAAATGATAGGAGTCCTGAATTAGGAAGAGATTCTGTGGCTATGGAATGAGACAGCGGCAACTGTCATTGCAGAGCAGACACCTACCTCTGAAATAAACATTTAAGTGGCGACGAACATAATTGCCTGTAGGCCGGTATTCTGTCAAAAAAAAACATTCTCCATTTCCATGTGCACAGCACAGTGGCTATGACTAGCCAGCTGTCGGTCCCTTTCTGAATCCCCTGTTTATATGGCCCAGATTAACATCCTCAATGAAGGATTTCATAGTCATTAAGATCCACCTGTTCTAATCACTGCATGGAGTAAACAGAGATCCCAGCAATGGGAGTCACAAGTTCTACCAAGTGAGTAACTTGGGTCTATCTGACTTGTATGGCTGACATATAGCCAAGTGACCAACATGTGCTGAGAATGGATTTGGTACCACCACTCAGCATAGCATCCTCAACATGATGATGATTTCAGACATAATGTATGAAATTTGAATTGCATGAATGACCTGGAAAAAGGATAGGCATTACAGAGAGCCCAAAAGGTGAAATCAAAACAGAAAATTAATCTTGTTGGTCAGGCAACATCTGTGGCAAGAGTCAGAGATAATATTGCAACTGACATTTCATAAGAACTGGATTTGTTATTCCTGTAATTCCACAATGGATTCTAGCCTGTTGTGTACTTCTTGAACATGTTTTTTTTTTCAGATCTCTAACATTTACAGAAGTTTGTTTCCATCATAATGATAGTAAAATAGATGGAATTGAACTCTCATCTGCACAGAAATGGAAACGTTCACTTAATAGTTTCAACCATTAAGATATCTCCCAGGACATTTCACACACACAGCTCACTGAGTGGCTGCTTTCCTTAACTGTTAATTGAGGAATGTTGTGATTAAGCCAGTCTTAAATTACATAGAACAGTTTTGTCTTGAGGTTTTAGGTCTGCTCAAATCAGGCGATAATTGACTGCTGTCCACACATGAATCAGATTGGAAGCTGTGATCTCAATGATGGGTTGTTCAAAGTGCACAAAGCCAGTAAAATGAACCTCTCTTCACTGATCATCTCGGACCTGCTGTGCACTGTCAGATGTTTCAGCTTTTCATTTGTTGCATTCAGTGTAATTAACAACTTTCCTGACAACTTGCCTCGAAGCTTCAGTGGCAGCCATGACATTCTTCTCAACCTTTCTCATCGAATATCACTGGCCATTATTTATTATTCCTGGTCGCCCTTGAGAAGTTAGTGAGCTACCCTCTTAAACTGCTGCACTCCACATGCTGTAGATTGACTCAGAATGCCCTTGGGGGTGGTGGAAGTTTGGATATTAACCAAGTGACAGAGGGGATGGTGAATGGTTTGGAGGGAAACTTGCAGATGGTGGTATTCCCATGTATCAGTTGCCCTTGTCCTTCTGGGTAGAAGTGGTCATGGGTTTGATAAGTGCTGTCTAAGGATATTTAGCAAATGGCAGTGCATCTTGCTGATAGTACACTTTATTGCTACTGAGTCTATTCTGGAAGGAGTGAAGATAGTGTCAAACAAGTAGGCTACTTTATCCTGGATGGTGTCAAGCTTCTTGATTGTTGGTGGAGTTGCACCCATCCAGACAAATGGGGAGTATTCCATCAGAGGGAAAAAGAAGGGCTTATGCCCAAAGCGTCGATTCTCCTGCTCCTTTGATGCTGCCTGATCAGCTGCGCTTTTCCAGCAACACATTTTTCAACAGTATTCCATCAGACTCATGATTTGTGTCTTGTGGATGGGAGAACAGGCTTTGGGTAGTCAGGAGGTGTGTAACACGCTACAGCATTTCCAACTTCATTACGAGCACATTTTCCTCATATATAAGGTCCCAAACTGCTCTTAATATTCAAAACGCAGTCTGATCAGAGTATTATATGGCCTCAGCAATACATCTCCGGTCTTGTATCCTAGCATTCTTGAAATGAGTGCTGACATTGCATTTGTATTACTAACTGCCAATCGAATCTACATGTTAACATTCAGCAAATGCTTCCTGCCAAAGTGCACATCCTCATATATTATTCTTGCCAATTCCTTGCCCACTTGCTCAGCATGTCCAAGTTCTTCTGCAGCCTCCCTGCTTTCCCAACACTACCTGTCACTGATTATCTTTGTATCATCTCCAGATTTAGCAAACATGTCCTCAGTTCCAGCGTGCATATTGTTAATACATAACATAAATAGTTGTGGTCCCAACACAGACCTCTGTAGAACTCCGCTAGTCACTGGTTGCCATTCTGGAAAAGACAACTTTATCCTTACTGTCTGTATTCTGCTAGTCAGCTAATACTCTATCCATGTTAGAACATTGCGCGTTACACCATGGGCTCTAACCTGTGTGGCACATTGGCCTCTGGTAATCCAAATAGATCACATTCACTGGTTCTTTTTGTCTAATCTGCTTGTTACCTCCTCAAATAATTCTAACAGATTTGTGAGACATAATCTCCCCTGGGTGAAGCCATGCTGACAGTTCTATTCTACCATGAGTTTCCATGTACTCCACAATCTCATCCTTAATAGCAAACACTAAAATCTTTCCAATGACTGAGGTTAGGTTAACCAGCCTATAGTTTCTCATCTTCTGACTCTCTCCCTTCTTAAACAGGGATATTACATGAGCCATTTTCCAGTCCTCTTGGACCCTCCAGTGATTCCTGAAAGATCACTACCAATGCTTCCACAATCTGCTCAACTCTTTCCATCAGAACTCTGGGATGCAGTTCATCTGAGCCGGGTGAGTTATCTCCCTTCAGACTTTTCAGCTTCCGCAGCACCATCTCCTTAGTGATGATCACCACATTCACCTCAACCCTATGGTTCTCTTGAAGTTGTGGTATATTGCTGGTGCATTCTAGTATGAAAATTGATATAAAATGTTCATTCAGTTCCTTCAATACTGCTTTTCTCTCCATTACTACTTCTCCAGCCTCATTTTGCAGTGGCCTAAGATTCACTCGTTGCTCTCTGCGCTTTTAGATACCTTAAAAAGTACACTCTTGCAGTCTCCCTTCAGTTATGGTCAGCTTACTCTCATATTTCAGGTTTCCAACCCATTTTTAAAATTATTCTCAGCTGATTTTTAAAGGTTTCCTTAGTCTCTGACTTCCCATTGATCTTCACCAGTTTGATGCTTTCCTTTCACTTCTATGCTGTGCCTAACGTCCCTCATCCTCCAGTTAGTTTGCTTATTCTTTCCTGAGATGAATTTCTGCTGCACCTTCCGAATTACCTTCAGAAGCCCATTACTGCTCCACCATCTTCCAGTCAACTGGCCAGCATCTTCCTCATGTTATTGTAGTTACCTTTACTCAATTGTAATATCATTGAATCTAGTTCCAACTTTTCCCTCTCAAAAAGCTGCGTGAATTCTATCACATGGTTACTGCCATCTACAGATTCCTTCACCTCAGGATTCTCATCGAGTCTGCCTCATTTGACACCACCAAATCTAGAATTGCTTGTTTCCTAGTGGGCTGTTTAACAAGTTGCTCCACAAAGAAACTGGTAGACATTCCACATATTCCTTTTCTTGAGATATGTTTTTCCCAGTCCACCTGCATACTGAACTCCCCCAATGATTATTGTAATGGTACCTTGTATTACATGCCTTTTCTAACTCATAATTTATTACCTTCTCCACATCTTGGCGACTGGTAGGAGACCTATACACAGTACTCATGAGGGTATTTATTCCTTTGCAGTTCTTCAACAGTGCCCACACAGATTTGATGCTTTGTAATTCTATATCACTTCTTGTTGTGATATCTGCAACATTATACCACCTATTTCAATCTGCACTACAAGCTCTTTTACACAGTTTTGAATACGGCCTGCATTAAGTACACCACTCTCAGTTCTGCATTGACTGCTCCGCTTCTCATAGTAGTCCCCTACTCTGCTGTGCCTGAAGTTAGATTCCTGACCCTGTCCATTATCTGTGTCTAGTTGCTTGTTTTGAAGACTATAATGTCTGCTAATCCCTCCCTCCTTTAAGGTAGCAATAATTTTCCACATAACTGAGCCCAGGCTGAACCCCAACCCCACTATTTTGATCAAAACCCTATCCACAGTCCTAGTTATGTGATTCATCATGAATTAGGTGGAGTCCATCCCGTCAAGACAGTTCCCTCCTTCCCCAGTACTGATGCTGCTGTCCCATAAGTTTGAATGCATTTCTCCCAAACTGATCTTTCCATTCAGCTCTTTTATCTTGTTGACCCTGTACCAATTTGTTTATGGCTCAGGTGGAAATTCAGAGATTATTACCATTTTTGTTCTAATTCTTAATTTATCCCCAAGATGCCCATATTTCCACACTAGAACCTCTGTCCTCTTTCTAGCTATGTCATTGATATCTACCAGATCTTTCTCCTCCCACTCCATGTTCCTCTGTAGCCTGGATGAAATATGGCACCATGCAGCCAACATAGCCTTTGGGACTCTTGAATTGGCCTCAGACAACAGTGTCTATTCCCCCGAATATACTGTCCCCAATTACAACGGCATTTCTCTCTCACCATTTGCTGATGTGTTGTATGTTTAAACTTCAAACTCCAGCTCATTAATTCTGAGCTGAAGTACTTGAAGCAAGAAACACTTGCTATAGATGTGCTCATTTCGAACCACAATGGGGTTCACCACATCCCACATCATGCAGGGAAAACAAATTCCCTGACCTCGTATCTCTATTTTGATTACACTGTTCTTCATTTGTTTTTTTTTCTCTCAGTTTGGTACTGGTCTTTTAGGTTGTGGCCTGAAAATATTTCTCCCATTTACCTTCATTCTGATAGTAGCCTCTAAAAAATGCCAAACTAGTAGATATGACCAACTAATACACTTCTGTTTTGCCTCCAGTGTCACTCTTGTGCTAGGCCCTAACTCTTAGCGAAACTGGGGCTGCAGATGCTGGAGATCAGAGCCGAGAGTGCAGCACTGGAAAATCACAGCAGGTCAGGCAATATCCAAGGAGCAAGAGAATCGACATTTTGGGCAGAAGCCCTTCATCAGGAATCTTCGGGCAAAAGCCCTTCCTGATGAAGGGCCTAAACCTCTTGACCCTAACCCTGGGCTACCATTTATCCTGTTGAAAAGAATCTCACAAACTATGAGCCTCAGGAAAAAGAAAGCAAAACACACTTCGTTCGTCTCTGCACCAACTTCCCTCATTGCCACCAAATTCCCCGATTTCGGACCACATTCCACTCACGATGGGATCTCTCTTTCCTGACTGTGTGAAGTGTGAGGGCAAATTGGATATGTTGTGGCAGAAAATTGGACACAGAACGTGATTTAATTGAAATGTTTAATCCAATGGAAATCTTACATTTTACCACAGCAGAAGTACAGATTGAAAACTATTGGGAAAATGAATTAAAAGGGAGGTTTGGGAGCATGTTCTCACTCAATCATGATAACATGATTGTTATGGAACAAGTTATCTGAAGTGGTGACAGATGGAGAAGATCTAATCGCATTGAAAAGATTGTGGATGTTTCCTGGAAGAGGCAACAGCAAGGACCAGCGGGCAACTGGGAATATATTTGGGCAGCAGCTGAACCTGAGACACTACGCTCCCCACCCTCCTGCTCTAATAAAAAAGAGGATTGTGTGGTGTGTTGATAAGGTAGGACAGTTTCATTTGCATTTCTTCCATATCTTGTGATTGTTTAAAGCGTTTTTTTCGTTTTTATTTACTGAATCTATCCATTGGTTATTTGAATAAGACCACAACAGAGAAGTACGCGAAATTATTTAACTCATAACTTTGTATAAATTAATTAACTAAGTAGAGATGGCTTGTCGGGTGATGTGCTGTAGCTGTATGATATGGGAGCTGGCTGAGCCCATTGTGAACTGCAGTGACCATATCTGCAGCAAGTATTGGTTGCTGGAAGGAGTCTGGCTCAGAGTCGATGATCTGGAATCTGAGCATCAAACACTTTGGCACATCTAGGAGGGGAAGAGTTACTTGGATGCTTTATTTCAGGAGACAGTCACACCCGGTAGATTAAGTAATTCAAATTCAGTTAGTGATCAGGCACAACAGGGTGCGATTGCAAGTGAGTCAGATAGGGAGATTCCGAGTTCAGGAGTGGAGGAGCCTCAGCTTTTTACCTTATCAAATAGGTATGTGATTCTTGCTCCCCGTATGGATGAGGAAAAGGGTTGCACGGAGGATGAGCTGAAAAATGTGCTGCTGGAAAAGCGCAGCATGTCAGGCAGCATCCAAAGAGCAGGAGAATCGACGTTTGGAGCATAAGCCCTTCTTCAGGAAACATCCTGAAACGTCGATTCTCCTGCTCCTCGAATGCTGCCTGACCTGCTGCGCTTTTCCAGCAACACATTTTTCAGCTCTGATCTCCAGCATCTGCAGTCCTCACTTTCTCCTGCATGGAGGATGAGCCAGCTGACCATGGCACCATGGTGCAGGACGCTGTTCAAGAGGGGAGTAGTAAAAGACAAGTGTTAGTTTTAGGGGATTCTACAATTAGGGGGATAGATAGTATCCATTGCAAGCTGGATTGTGGAGTCCCGCATGGTCCGCTGCCTGCCTGTGTAGGGTGCAGGACGTCTCTGACTGGCTTGAAAGGATATTGAAGCAGAAGGGGAAGGATCCAGTTGTTGTGATCCACGTTGGGACTGACAACATAGACAAGGCAAGGACAGAGGATCTGTTTTGGATTATCAAGCTCAAGGAACAAAATTAATTAATTGTTCCCTAGGGTCATAATCTCCGGATTACTGCCTGACCCACGTGCAAATTGGGTTAGGGATGAGAAAATTAGGGAAGTAAACACGTGGCTAAGGGAATGGCGTAGGAAAGAGGGGTTCCATTTCATGGGGAGTTGGCCTCAAATTTGGAACCAGGGGTATCCGTACTGGTGGGATAGTTTCCACCTGACATGACCTGGGACCAGGGTTCTAGCGAAAAGGATAAGTCGGGTGCTCACTAGGAATTTAAATTCGAGAGTCAGGAGGAAGGCAAAGGGAAAGCGACAAGAGGTATAATGGTTAAAAAAAGGTAAATATCAGGTTGGCATGTGTGCAGGAGGGTTTAGGTTCAAGGCAGACTATGAAAGAAGCAAAAGGGAAGGATAAATCAGGAGATATTAGAGATGTTGTGAATCAGGATGGTAAGAAAGCTAGCATTAAGGCACTTTACCTAAGTGCTCATAGCAGTTGTAACAAGCTTGATGAGTTAATGGTACAAATCATTGCAAATGAATATGATTTGGTAGCCATTATGGAAACATAGTTACAGGATGATCGCAACTTGGAGTTAAATATCCAGGGGTACCAGACTATTTGGAAGGACAGACAGGAATGGAACGGAGGTGGTGTAACTCCGATATTCAAGGGCAACATGTGGGCAGTGCTGAGATATGATATTGGTTCTATGGAGAAGGAAGCTGAATGCATTTGGGTGGAAATTAGAAATTCGAAGAAAAAGCCATGGATCGACGTATCTTATAGACCACCAAATAATAACATCACATTGGGGCAGGCAATAAACACAAAAATAACTAAGGCCTGTAAAAATGGTACGGCTATTATCATGGGGGATTTTAATCTACATGTAGATTGATTGAACCAGCTCAGTCAGAGTAGCCTTGTGGAGGAGTTTGTTGAGTGAATCCATGATAGTTTTCTTGAACAGTATGTAATGGAACCAACGAGGGAGCCAGTTATCCTAGATCTGGTCCTGTGTAATGAGACAGGAATAATTAATGACCACATTGCTCGGGATCCTCTTGGAAGAATACAATTCAATCACAGTATGGTTGAATTTAAAATGCAGATGGAGAGTGGGAAGATAAAGTCCAATAGCAGGGTCTGTGCCTGAGCAAGGGTGACTACAATATATTGACGGAGGACCTGGCTAAAGTAGACTGGGAACAAAGATTTTGTGGTGGGACAGCTGACAAGCAGTGGAGGACTTTCAAGAAAGTTTTTCAAAGTGTTCAGCAAAAGTATATTCTAGTGAAAAGGAAGGACTGTCAGAAAAGGGGTACTCTGCCATGGGTGTTATGGAGCCAATCAAACTGAAAGAGAAAACGTACACAGTGGCCAAAAACAGCATGACACTTGAAGATTTTGAAAACTTTCAAGGTCAACAGAGAGCCACAAAAAGAGCTATAAAGAAAAGTAAAATAGATCATGAGAAAAAAACTAGCACTTAATTTCAAGACAGATAGCAAAAGTTTCTATAAATGTGTAAGACGAAAAAGAGTGGCTAAAGTAAACGTTTGTCCTTTAGAGGATGAGAAGAGGCATTTAGTTATGGGATATGATGACATGGCCATGGCATTGAACAGGCATTTTGTATCAGCCTTCACAGTGGAGGACACTAATAACACGCCAGTAATTGACAAAGAGACGAAGGTAGATGAGGACCTGAACACAATCATTTTTACTGAAGAGCTAGTGTTGGGCAAGCTAATGGAGCTAAGGATAGACAAGTCTCCTGGTCCTGATGGAATGCACCCATGGATGCTAAATGAGATGGCAGGCGAAGCAGCAGGTGCACTTCAATAATTTTCCAAAATCCGCTGGACATTGTGGCAGTCCTAGCAGATTGGGAAACAGCAAATATGATACCACTGCTTAAAAGAAAGGTATATAAAAAAGGGGGAATGATGGACCAGTTAGCTTAACCTCTGCCCTGGGGAAGATACTTGAGTCTATTATCAAGGAAGAAATAGCAGGGCATTCCGAAAAAAAAAGTTCCATTGTAGAGATGCAGCATGGGTTCATGAAGGGCATGTCATGCCTGACAGATCGTTTGGAATGCTATGAAGACATCTCAAGCTAGGTGGAACAATGGGGACCCAGTGGATGTGGTGTACCTAGATTTCCAAAATGCCTTCAACAAGGTGCTGCACAAGAGGCTGCTGTATAAGATAAGGATGCATGGTGTTGGGGGAGAGTATTAACATGGACAGAGAATTCGTTGATTAACTGGAAGTAAAGAGTGGGGTTAAATGAATGCTATTCTCGCTGGCAATCAACGACTAGTGGCATGTCACAGGGAATGGTGTTGAGACCACAATTATTTTCAATTCATATAGATGTTCTGGAGTTGGGGAACATGTGTGTACCGTGTGAAAGTTTGCAGATGAGACTAAGATAAGTGGGAGAGCAAAGTGTGCAGAGGACTGTGAAACTTTGCAGAGGAACAAAGATACATTGAGTGAGTGGGCAAAGGTCTGGCAGATAGAACACAATGTTAATAAATGTGAAGTCATACATTTCGGTAGGATTAACAGCAAAAAAGATTATTGCTTGAATGTTAAAATATTGCAACATGCTGCTATGCAGAGGGACCTGGGTGTCCTTGTGCATTAATCACAGAAGATTGTTCTGTAGGTACAAGTGATTAGGAAGGCAAATGGAAATTTATCCTTCATTGCTGAAGGGATTGAGGTTAAGTGCAGAGAAGTAATGTTGCAGAGAACTAATGGTGCTGGTGAGGTCACACCTGGAGTCCTCTGTGTGGTTTTGGTCTCCATACTTGAGAAAGGATGTACTGGCACTGGAGGGGGTGCAGAGGAGTTTCACAAGGTTGATACCTGAGTTGAAAATTTTGGGTTATGAGGCAAGACTGGGTAGGTTGAGATTATATTCACTGGAATTTAGAAAACTGAGGGTGATCTTATCGAAACATATAAAATTATGAAGGGAATGGATAAGATAGTAGTAGAGAGAATGTTTCCACTGGCAGTGAACCAAGGGCAAGAGGGCAGAGGTCCATGATTAGAGGGAGCAGATTTAGGACTGAATTGAGAAAGAACTGTACCCAGAAAGCTGTTAATCCATGGAATTCCTTGCTTAGGGAAATAATTGACTCTACTTCAGTAAACCTTTTGAAAGCTAAGGTAGATTTTCTTGCAAAATAAAGCAATTAAGGGTTAAGTTGAGAGGGCGGGTAAGTGGACCTGAGGCCATGAAAAGATCAGCCATGATCTTATCTAATGGTGGAGCAGGCTCAACGAGCGGGACGGCCTATTCCTTCTCCTAGTTCTTATGCTTTTATGAAGAACAGAAAGTTTCAGGGCTATGAGCTATCACTCCCCATTAGTTGGTACCGATACAGCAGCCCAAAGTCTTCTGTGTTGTGGCGCTTCAATGATGCACAGATTCTCTCTCATTTTATTTCTCCAGCGCTGTCACGCCCACCTTATTAAATATTCTTGTCCTCCTCGTTTCCTTTCGTTCTTTCACTTCCATAAACAATCGGTATCGAGGGGCATTTCGCACTCAGTCCTGCATTTCACTTCAAGCACCAATAGCCAGTAAGTGACGGCTATGTGTTAATTCGGGGAATAACTATGCACGCAAATTGCGTCAGGCATTTGGAATTCTCTTTTACAAATGGTTGGTGATATTCCACCAATTGTTGTTACGTCTGATAGTTTGGAAGATTGATAGCGCAGACTTTGCAGATTCTGTTTGTTTAATAACTGTGACTAACGCCAATCTCCGTGGGAACACTGACTATCACCAGGGATTTTATCTTAGTGATAAATAACATGCTCCTCTCAACATTCCCTGATCAACACGAAGTGTGGTCTGAAACACAGAGTCAAGCGATTCTGCACACGCAGGGAAAAATGCATTCGAACCAACCAGCGCCGCAAAAACCGGCAGTTCCATTGGACTTTCAGATACTGCAGTCACTGAAGAAAATCGAGAAGGTATACTATCCTGTCCTCGCTGCTGTTGGCGTTTGTTGTAAGTCTTTGTGTATAGTTATTATTTCTGTGCTCTTTAACTGTCCTGCTGTCATCTGATGTAATGTTCTTCCATCATGTTAATTGTTATGTTTGATCCGGTTTCGTTCGCCGCACTAATTCACTAAAGCACGTTCATCATAAATTCTTGTTGTTTAAAAAATTATATTACTCTATGACTACAGCCGGTAGTTCGTAACTACCCGTTTACTATTTATTCATATTTTGGTTCTATATATTTGTCATTCAACATTTAGAATTACCGGATGTACAGAGCATGTTTCTGGATTGAGTACTTTTTTAGACCAGAAATAACTGGTCTTGAGTTCACTGTTTTCTTTTAAATGCTGATAAGTAGGAATATTTATCAAAGCTAAAACACTTAGAGAAACAAGTTAGGTGCCAAAAGGACGGTGTTAGTGTACTATATCGGAGACGGACTGGATATTTTTGAACTGATCTCTATCATATTCCTGCTTCAGGGCCGTATTTGAGGGATTACATATTTACTTGATATGACCTGCAAATATATTTGCACAGGATGTGGGCGTCTTTGGCGGGAGAAGTAATTATTTCCCATCTCTATTTACTCTTGAGGTTCGGATGATGAGCCACCACAGTTATTTTGGTGTAGGTACGCTCAAAATGCTGTTTGTGAGCAGGTTCCGGGGTTAGGGCTGTGCACCATTGAAGGAAAAGCAATGGATTTTCAAACTAGTAATTATGGGTCATTTGGAGGCTGCTGCAGATCCTGTTGTTTCCATCTATCTGCTGGACTCGTCATTCCAGATTTTAGTGGCTGTGGATTTGAAAAGAGTTTTCTGAAGTAACTTGTAGTTCTAAAGCAGACACTGCTGCGACTAGGTATGTTGGAAGAGGTAATTGTGTCGGTGGTGCTAATCATGAAGGCTGATTTTTGCTCAGCGGTGTGAAGTTTCTCCAGCTTGTTGTTGGAGTTTCACTAATCCAGGCAAATGGGGATTATTCCATTATACTCCTGACTTGTAACTCCTAAATGCTGGGCAGTCTCTGGGGAGTCAAATGAGTTACTCCTTATAGCATATTTTGCCTTTGACTTGACCTTGTAAGCTCAATATTTATCTGGCTAATATTGTCAATGGTGAACAGACAACTTTGATACTGGGGAATTCCTTGATGATAATGCCATTGAATGTCGAGGGGCCACAGCTCAGCTCCCTCTTGTTGAGCTGGCACATGTGTGGCATAAATTTTACTCGCCATTTGTCAGCCCAAGCCTCTGTACTGTGCAGATCTTGCTGAATTTCGACACGGACTGCTACAGTATCTGAGAAGTTGCAAGCATTGCAGGGTATGTACAATCATCAGTACCATCCCCACTGCTGGCCTTGTCATGTTGCAGCTGAACATGGCTGGACAGAGGACGTAGCTCGAAGGAACTCCTACAGAGATGTGCTCATGCTGAGGTGACAGGCATTAGGTGTAACTACTGTTCCTGCATATTTGACATTGATTCCAAATGACACTCGTTTTAATCTCGCTCATTTCTTACTCAATCAAATGCTGCTTTGCTATCATAAGCAATCACTCTCATTTCACCTTTTGAATGCAGTTCTTTTGTCCTTTTCTGAACGGAGGGTGTAATGAGATCAGGAGCTGAATAGGCCTGACAGAATCCAAATTGAATATCAGAGACGAGAAAAAAAAACTGAATGAACTGTGGATGCTGGAAATCTGAAAGAAAAACAGGAATGGCTGGGAAATCTCTGCAGATCTGGCAGCATCCGTGGAGAGAAAGCACAGTTGACGTTTCGAGTTATTTGTAAGTATCCGTGAACGTGAAGCACTAACGGTGCTTTCTGTTTATAGATGCTGCCAGACCCCTGAATTTTTCCAGTAACTTCTGCTCTTTTTTCTCAGGTTCAGTGAGCTGGTTATTGCTAAGTTCTGCTTGAAAGAATTGTTGATGATCCCTTCCATCGCTTTTCTGATGCTTGGGAGGTATTCAATGGGCTGGGAATTGGCCAGATGTGTTTATTCTGTTTATTGTATGCAGAACATTCCTGGGAAATGCTCTACAATGCCGGGTAAGTGCCCTTTTGGTTGGTGCGCAGGAACAGCTTGGCTGTGTGCACAACAAGTTATGGAGCACTTGTCATATTGACAGGACCCATAGACTTTACAATAACTAGTGCCTCCAGCGATTTCTTGACATGCTGTGGAGTGAACCGAATTGGATAAAGAGCCTTTAGAGGAGAGTAGGTCGACCATCCATTCAGCACTTGTGGCTGAAGATAGTTGTAAAGGCTTTAACCTTATCTTTTACACCGCCAGTTTAAGGATGGTGGATATTTGTGGAACGTTCTCCAACTTTTTTCTGGTTGAATTTCCACCACCGATGACCACTGGATCTGGCAGGACAGCTGCATTTAGATCTGATCCGTTGGACATAAAATTTGTTTTTCTCTGTCTTTCTGTCTCTGCTTAGGCAGTTCGTCACGCAATTAGTTCTGGTTAATTCTTCCTCACGTGAACCCTCAACTTTAAGCATGTTCCAAGTTGCTTTTGACATTCCCTTCTGCACCGGTTTTCGACTCTGTTTTAATTCACTGTTTAATGACAATTGTCAATTCGGAGCCATGAGGGTGCATTGAAGTAGAATTATCTTGCTACTTATAGTCTACAGAATCCCATTAATGTTCACTGCTGAGTTGTTCCAGCAGTTTGAAGCCTCTTTCGTTTGGCACAGTATAAGTGCCTCACAACAGTGGGAACCTTTTTTCTCTGATGGAAATGGGTAGCACTAGGGGACATAGCTCTATTAGGATATATATAGGACAGATGTCAGAGTTAGTTTCTTTATTCGGAGTGCAGTAGGGCCGTGGAACCTCTCGCCTGCAGCAGTAGTGGATTCCCAACTTGAAGGGCATTTAAATAGTCATCAGATAAACAAATGGATGAAAATGGAATCGTGTAGTTTAGATGGGCTTCAGATTGGTTCTCCAGGTCAACACAACATTGTGGGCCGAAAGGGCTGTGCTGCGCTGTAATGTTCTATGTTCTAACACAATAGAGTACACCTTGTTGCCATGAGAAAAGACATAGCAAGGGAGGGATGGTGCTGTCTCGGTCATTGTCTATAAAGATTGATTCTGTGATGTGCTTGTAAGTTCTATAAGTCAGATCTCCCAATTTTTGAAACTAGCCCCAGATGTGACTAAAAGTGACTTATTCCTGGTACTCTGGTCGATGACAGTGTTCATTTATTTCTTTCTGTTTTGATGCCTTTTATTTCGGTGGCTCAGTGGTTAGCACTGCTGTCTCACAGCGCCAGGGACTTTGATTGGAGGCTAGCCTTGGACGACTGTATCTGGAGTTTGCACATTCTTCCCATGCCTGCATGGGTTTCATCTGGGTGTTCTGGTTTCCTGCCACAGTCCAAAGATATGCAGTTTAGGAGAATTGGCCATGCTAAATTACCCATTGCATTCAAGGATGTGAAGGATAGGTGCAATAGTCGGGAGGAAATATAGGATAATGGGGTAGGGGAATATGTCTGGGTGGGTTACTCTTCGGAGCTTTGGTGTGGACTTGTTGGGCCAAATGGACATTTTTCACATTTCAGGGATTCCATGTTGTGGCTAAATGGCTTGCTATATCCATGTACAGTTGACACTGGAACCATTTTGCTGTGAGTTTGAAATCATTTGTCCAGTTGACCAGGCAATCTTCAAGGGAATACATGAATCATGGTGCTGTCTTTTAAGAAAACGTGCAATGGTTTGACTTGTAATTCCACATTGTCATCATCTCATGTGGTGGGATTTGAACGCAAATCCCCAGAAAACTACCCCAGCTTCCTCGATTATCAGCCCAGCCACAATATCACTGTGCTATTTTATATTGCCAGTCATATGCAATGTAGGACATCAGGTTTTTGGCTGTATTTTCGTTCTACATATCTGATGACGAAGCTTCTGTTGAATTGATTGAATTGAATTTATTGTCACGTGTACCGAGGCACAGTCAAAAGCTTTGTCTTGCGAACAGTATATGCAGATCAAATAGTTAAAAAGCATAGATAAGTAACTGATAGGTAAACAGTGGCAAAAACCAAAACACACGTCCAGGCGTATGCCACGAGTTTGTGAGTTCATTCAGTATTCTAACAACAGTGAGTAGAAACTGTTTCGAATCCGGCTGGTGCGTGTGTTCAGGCTTCAGCACCTTTTCACTGTTGCAGAAAAGCATTTCCAGGGTGGGATTGATCAAAGTTCAAAAGAAGATTGCAATTGCAACAACCGTTTTGAACTTATTGGTGGAAAGGCACTTTATATAACAAATTAATGAGCGAATGTATTTGTATAATTTTTATAACCAAACTATGGAGCGAATTTATTTGGTTCAAGTTTATGAACAAACTAATGAGTGAATCCATTAGCTTAAACTACTTCATAGATATTCAAAAGTGAGTGTCAGTTCCTTCTGCTGTTCAACTACGGGCACTCCTGAGTAACAGCCGGATCTTGGAAGTTGTTCTCAATTCCATGGTGCCAGCCTCAGGAGACCCAGTCTGATAGTGAAGATCCATGAGCTTTGTTTCACAATCTCCAGCCCGATGTTGGAAGTCCTGTGAGTGGGGCAAATTCCTTGATGTTAACCTATTCTGAATCCAAAGTTACGTGTTATGCCAGCAGTGTGTGGCACTTCCAGTCCTGCCCCAAGCATTTTGTTATGTAGGAAAGAACTCCAGGTTCCTGTGTCTGAGCCACAATATTCTGTTTCTCGTCAACCAAAGCCTGTCTTCCACGTAAATTATCACTGTCACATCCAATTAACCCTGAATGATTAACCCTTAACCATCTGGTTTGACGATACCATTTTTTTCAGATCAACACCGCATCTTACTCCTGTTTGGTATGTTTGTAGTATTCAGTGTCATTGAAGTTGATATAAATGGATCTAGAATGATATTTAACAATTAAATTAATCAATTCCTTCGAAGTTTCAATTTTATCCTGAGCTCTTTTAAACTGCCACTTTTGATGCTTTACTTCTATGTACTTGTTTTGATTTCCTCTCCTGCAGTTAACTTACTGGCGATTGTAATCCTCTCAAGAGGTAAATGTGGACTTTGCAAATCAGTCACCCACTACCTGGTAGCCATGGCAGCGGCGGATCTATTGGTCGTTATCCTCGATCTAATGATAAGACACATACCTATAGCTCATCTGATGAAATTTTACTTTGTGAAGTCCATTCCTGCGTGCAATATCCATGCTGTCCTTCTATATGCAGCAACAGACTGTTCTGTCTGGTTCACAGTCATATTTACCTTTGATCGATTTGTAGCCATTTGTTGTCAGAAGATGAAAACTAAATATTGTACTGAGAAAATGGCGATTATAGTTATAGGAAATGTGGCTGTGCTGAGCTGCCTCAAGAATATTTTCTGGTATTTTATGTACACAAGTGAATATCGGCTTGCCAATGATCCTTGGTTTTGTTATGTAACAATGAATGTACGCTTTACACTGCTATGGAGAATAATTGAACTTCTTCATTATGTTTCCACCCCGTGTATCCCGTTTGTGCTCATTCTACTGTTTAATGTCTTAACGGTCAGACACATCATAGCTGCCAACATAGTCCGCCAGAGATTCCGGAGCCAGCGAATTGCAGAGAATCAACATGACCAAGAAATGAAGAACCGGAAAAAATCCATTACTTTCATGTTTGGTATATCTGCAAATTTTCTAGTATTATGGGCTGTTTTTCTGACGTACTCTGTCTGTTATCAAATGAGGTGGTTGGGCTACAGTTCTGTCAGATTACATTTTATAGTTGGAGAAGTAGGATTCATACTTCAGCAATTAAGTTCCTCCACCAACACTTGTATTTATGCATTGACACAGAATAAATTCCGAGCTGAGTTGAAGCAAATGATGAAATATCCATTTGTCCTGCTTGTTAAATTGCTCGTTAAAGTCGTTCTTTAGGGAATAAAAGATTCTCTGGTTGCGACTCCAACTTGATATCTGTTGTATTGTCCGGGCAAAATTATTTATGATGCTGATGTCTATTGAAAATAGAGAATGCATTTCGAGTCAGAGACAAATAAATAACTGAGTCTAAACGTGTTAACACATATTAACTAATTGTGAGCATAGCACCTGCACTCCAGATTTGGAATGAGTTGAATAGAGCCGGCTTATGCAGTTTTAACAAGCGTTTTTATTCTTCAGACAGAAGCTGGAAAGACAGGAGTTTTGACGTTGTGATGTTATATTCTGAAGACTGAACCACTCAGAATCAATGAGTGATTTTGAAACATGAAGTTCGAGATGCTTAAGAGATATGGTTGTGTACAAGTTGAAAGAATGCCTTCACATTCTGATTGATGTATGTTCCGTACACACAAGAAAGGACAAATCTAACTCATTGGGAAAGTGATGGAAAGTGTCATCAACAGTGCTACCATAAAAACCCACTCAGCAATCAGTGACGCCCAGTTTAGGTTCTTCCAGGTCATCTCAGCTCCTGACCTAATGACAGCCTTAGTTAAACCATGGACAAAAGAACTGAATTGACAGAGAAATGATGTCGCATTACGAAGCAGTGAAAAGGTTTTTGTTCCTGAAATTAGCAAATTTTTGGGGGGTCAGATTCAGAATTAATTCAAGTCGATGACAACGACATACTACGGTGACTCAGTGGTGAGCACTGCTGCCTTACAGGGCCAGGGACCCGGGTTGAACTCCCGCCTTGGGTAACTGTCTGTGTGGAGTTTGCACGTTCTCCCCGTGTCTGCGTGGGTTTCCTCCGGGTGCTATAGTTTCCTCCCACAGGTGAATTGGCCAGGCTAAATTGCCCATAATGTTAGGTGGATTAATCGGGGTAAATATAGGAGGGGGGGGGCGGGGGGTTGGTTTCTCTTCGGAGGGTCGGTGTGGACTTGTTGGCCCGAAGGGCCTGTTTCCACACTGTAGGTAATCTAATCTAATTGCGATTTGGAGATGCTGGTGTTGGACTGGGATGTACAAAGTTAAAATTCACACAACAGTAGGTTATAGTCCAGCAGGTTGAATTGGAAGCACACTAGCTTTCGGACCGACTTTCCTTCATTAGGTGATAGTGGAGGGCTCAATCCTAACATAGAATTTATAGCAAAAATTTACAATGTAATGTAACTGAAATTGTACATTGAAAACTTGATTGTCTGTTCAGCCTTTCAATGATAGTTTCACCCCTTTGATGCGTAAATCACAAAACTTTTATTTTTAAATAGTTGCATTCTCGGGTTAGCTGTTAGCAATGGTGATAGCGAGATAATATGTTGAAGGTGTTGGCCCCCTGTGTTCTCTGTCTATGTCATGATGTTTAGATTGATTCTAATCTACAAAGTGAGATCACTGCGTTTTACATAAATTCATGCAGTTTTAGAGCTCAGAGTTCAGAACCTTGGGTTCATGTCACATTACAGGTGACCACCATTGCACTATACATACACACAGATACTCCTGCACACACACAAACTCACACACACACAGGCACTCTTATACACACATACACACGGACACACATACACACAGACGCGCACAAAGACAACCACACACACCCTCACCAACACACACACTCCCACACTCACACATGCACCCCCTCACAGACTTAAGACACTCTGCACTCACTGCACACACATACACTTTCTCACACTCACACCCCCCAACCCAGACAGACAGACAGACACAGACAAAGGTCCACATGCACACATATATTTTGTGGGGTGAATTTGTACTTGCAGCGTTACATTGTACTTTGCTCAAAAACTGCATGCATTGAAGTAGAACTCTGAGCTCAAAAACTGCATGAATTTAATTAAAACTCCGCTATCTCACTTTTTAGATTAGAATCAATCTAAGCATCATGTCATAGACAGAGAACACAGGGGGCCAACACCTTCAACACATTGTCTAGCCATCACCATTTTTAACAGCTATCCCGAGAATGCAACTTTTTTAAAAAAAAGGTTGGGGATGGATGGAAATTGAAAAACAACAAAACAGAAAATGGAACGCTCGAGATATGCTTTGAAACAAGGAATTGCAGAACAAAAAAATAGTTAGACGAGTATAAGTGATGGAACAGAGAGAGAGTGACAGAGATTCAACAACATTAATGATGTGATGGAGTGGAGGAAATGAAGAACATTGTGGAGGGAGAAATATGAAGCAGTTGATGATGATCTGAATCCAATAACGTACCAACCACTCAATGTCTAAAATTATATTCTTCTCATTTTCGGGCAAACTGAAGACATCGAACTGATCCTGAGATCTTATGTTGATAGATTCAGCTAACATAGCTAGTGGTGAGACTCTTAGACCGTAGCCATCCAATTATTTGAAGTGGGGGAGGGTGGAGTGGCAGGGGGAGAGTGTTTCATTCTGAAACAGTGCTGTTCTCTGAGCAGTAAGGAGCCAGAAAAGTCAAGGGAACTAATAGATGCAACCAGATGTTGCTAACTAGATTAGGGGACGAGAATTGCAAAGAACCTTGGTTTCATTCATGACTTAGTACAGCTAGGGAATCCCATTAGCAGCATTTGACTGGTGTAACTGTGAAATACTGGAATGCAGAGATCCCCAGAAGCATCACCAGTTTAGTGATGCTACCGATCTGCACATAAGCTGACAGTGTAATCAAGAACAGGTGTCAGAGTGTGATCCACAGAATCCTGGGTACATGGTCCCAAGAAAGGAGAGTGAACCACTAGGCACCTTTTTTTGAAGGTTTTATAAGGCTATCACACATTTCTACCCTCACTTTTCCCCTCCCTACAAGAACAACATCAGAGTTTGCCATGTCCTTATTTTCCACGCCATCCGTCGTGGAATGCTCAATCCTCCGTCAATTCTGCTAACTCCAGCAGGATGTCCCAACTAAACTTATCTTGTTCCTTTCATTGTCAGCCTTCTGCGAATACTGTCCCCTTTGTTCCTCCAGGCACAGTATTGAATCATTCTTAACATTTCCTCAACCCGGCGAATCACTTAACAGTTTTGGTGCAAAAGACTATTCAATCCATCCTGCCTGATCTGGTTTGTTTAATTAACAGCATTACTGGGTGCTAACCTCTATGCCCCTCCCACCCACTCCCACCCCACAACCTTGCACGTTATTTGTAACGAAATAATCACCCAATGACCTCTCCAATGGCCAAATTAAACATACCTCCACCACATTTCAGGGCAGTGCATTCCTTATCCCAACTAGTCAGAGTAAAAGTCTTTTTCAGCATTTAATAATTTCTTCATTGGCAAATCATTTTAACCCGATGCTCTGTTTTTCTTTTTCCTCTGAAGAACAGGAACAACTTCTGCTTAACTATGCGATCGAGCTAAATCATAACTTCTAAAAACTCTCTCAGATCTATTCTTCACGTTTCTTTCTCTGCAAAGTGAACAATCCCAACTTCTTCCACCTATCCTTATACGGTAATCGGTGTGTCTTATTCCTGGAACAATTTCTGAAAACCACTTCTGCAGTTTCCCCATCCTCCTGCTGAGTTCTGACAGGTGTTTGTACAAGTTCAACATTATCTCCGTGCTCTTGTATTCTATCCCCTTTTAAATAAAACCAAGACATTGTATGACTTACTAACTGCTCTCTCTACCTTTTCTGCCACTTTCAATGAACTTTGCACAACTACATCATACCCTCCATTCTTGCATCTTCATTAGCAGCGTACCCCCTAGTTTATGTTGTCTTTTAATATTCTTCATTCGAAAATGCGCCATGTCACACTTCTCTGCATTGAACCGTATCTGTCAAGTATCTGTTGACTCCATCAGTGTGCCTGTAGTCTTCTGGAATTATACGCAGTCCTCCTCAAAATTTATAATTCCGTGCACGCCAAGATTTAGATCATTGTTGTGTATCAGAACACTAACAGATTCACAGTGGCTTTCTGGGGATCTCCAGGACAAACTCTCCTCTACCCTAGCCAATTTTGGATCAGTCAATACTGATCTGTTTGTTTCATGTCACGTAACTCTCATCGCACACCCGTTGTGCTGCTCTATCAAATGCCTTCTGGAAATCAACGTGGACCATGTCAACAACACTACCCCTACCCAGTCTTCTTTTACTTCCCCAAAAATGTCCAGCACGTTAGTTCCATGTATCTTCACCTTTAGAAACCTGCTTCCTAATCGACCCGCTATTTTTCATTGTAATTACTAATTCTGTCCTGAATAATTGTGTCCAGAGGCTTTCAACCCACGAAGTTAAACTGACGTATCGATAGTTGCCAGCTTACCCTTATCAACTGTCCTGAATGCAGCCATTGTGTTTGCAATTTTTCAGAATTTTGGCACCTGTCCCGAGTCAAGGGAAGTCTGAAAGATTGCAGCCTGTGCCCCTACAATTTCCAATTTCTTTGAATGAATCTCATCTGGTCCAATTACATTGTCAACTTTAAGATTCCATTGTCTATGAAGTACGTCTGACAGATCACCTTTGAAGATTTCTAGTGACTGCGTGCCCTTTACTGTCGTGATGGCCTGAGTAGCATCTCTCTCTTTGGTAAACACAGTTGGAAAACATTCATTTAATACTTGAGGTATTTCCCCTCCCTTCTAGTGTAAACCTCTTTTACCGCCCTTTCCCAATTTTATTGTCTATAGAAAACTTTGACATTACTCTTTATGTTGGCTGCCAATGGTTTCTCATAATTGTAAGTTTTTGGTTCTCTTTGTCACATCCTCTCTGAAGATTCAATATTCTTCTTGGTTGTTCATCTTATTTTCGATCTGGCACTTTTCACTACCACACACTTTCTTTGTTATCCAAATTTCTATCTCCTCTGTCGTCCTGGGTGCTCTGGATTGGTTAGCTCTAACTTTATCATTTGAGAGAATTTGCACTGACTTTGCCCAACCATCTCACCTTTGAAGGTAGCCTATTGTTGAATTCTTACGTGTCCTGAAAACCTCTCATTCCTGCAGATCTGCCCATCTCTGTCGTGGACATATTGAAGTTTTCTGTCGGCCAAGTGATATTTCTAATTGTTGATTGTTTCAGGTCATCCTCTGCCATCATCTTGATCTTAAGAATATAATGACCACTGCAAGTTAAATGTTCTGCAACTGACACATGATCCTCTTGGTGCACCTCAGTTCTAACAGTTCGTTGTGGCACAGTGGCTCGGTGGTTAGCACTGCTTCCTCATAGCACTAGGAAATCTGGGTCAATTCCAATCTCAGGCGACTTTCTGTGTGGACTTTGCACATTCTCACCATGTCTGTGTGGGTTTGCTTCGGTGTCCTCCCGCAATCCAAAGATGTGCAGGTTAATTGAATTGGCCATGTTAAATTGCCCGTAGTGTTTAGTGATGCATAGGTCAGGTGCATGAGTCAGGGGTAAATGTCGAGTAATAGGGAAGGGAATGGGTTTGGGTGGGTTACTATTCAGAGGATCAGTGTGGACTTGTTTGGGCCAAAGGGCCTGTTCCCAGACTGGAAGGATTCTATGATTCTGGATTTATAATTCATGTCGTCATTTTGGTCCAGGAACAGGAAGACTGTCTGCATGCAGTCCAGAAAATCTTTGCCCCTTCATACTGCATATGTTAGAAGTATACCAGCCTATATTTGGGCAATTGACATCTCCTAATATAATTATTTTATAATGTTGTGTTATAGACCAGACTAAACCTCTCAAAATATATCATGGAGATAGCCAAAACCATAACTTTTAACTGTTTTCAATCCTCATGCGGGTGCTCAGAGACAGATGCAAACTGCATTTTAATTTCACAAAAAAATTGAAATGCAAACAAGCAAGTAAAAAATGCATAGATTCATTGAATGAAATACTTAAACGTATTTTATATTCTGGATGTAGGTTTGCACGCTGAGCTGGAAGATTCGTTTCCAGACATTTTGTCACCCTACTAGGTAACATCTTCAGTGAGCCTCCGAATGAAGTTCTGGTGGTGTAGCCCACTTTCTATTTATACGTTTGGGTCCAGAAACCCTAACCGTTCTCCCCTGCATCAAAGACATCTCGTAAATGACTGCCAGACTACTCAGACACCTTGGCATCATGGTAGCCCACAAACCCACCAACACACTAAAATAGCAGCTAATGATCTTTAAAGACCCAACACAGACAACAAGCAAAACAAATATAACCTATAAAATTCCTTTGAAGAACTGTAACAAACACTACATTGGACAAACGGGCATCAACTAGTCACAAGCAGACATGACCCACTCTCAATAGTATCCTTACATTCAGATGAAGAAGGACACTACTTCGACTGGGAAAAACATCCATCTCAGACAAGCCAAACAGAGAGATGCACGAGAATTCCTAGAAGCATGGCATTCCAACTGGAACTCTATCAATAAATACATTTACTTGGATCTCATTTACTACCCCCTGAGAAAAAAAACAGGAAATGACATTGCCATAGGAAATAATGTCGCCATAGGAAATGACATCACCATCCCAAGGAAACACAAACATATAAATAGAAAGCAGGCTACACCATCAGTGCTTCATTTGGAGGCTCACTGAAGATGTTACGTTGTATGGTGACGAAACGGCTGAAAACGAACCTTCCACCTAAGCCAGCAAACCCACATCCAGAACCTTAACCTGAGCTACAAATCCTCCCAAAACGCAGTGGTATATATTAATAAAACACTAGTTCTTAATTGATCCAATATAACTTCACTAATATAGATCCAATATATATTGGGAAAGGAAAATCCATCAAACCAACATTTTCCTACGTGGTATCTCCTCTTCAGCCCACTCAAAAAGGAACACTCAGAATAATGCAGCTGCAGAGAGAGAGTCCAAGGTTTTTGCTGCGTGTGCGCATGCGCACACATGCACCCCCCCACACCTATATATATATATGTATGTGTGTGTGTGTATATATATATATATATATATACACACACACACAAATTTACAAGTAAGAGAAGCAACACAGAAGACATCTCTCTTAAAGGCTCAGTACCGTCAAAATGGAATCTCTCTCTGAATTCATTGCCAATTTCTTTTCTACATCATTTATTGATACTCTTCAGCTGACGCAGCATAAAGCAGTTCTTATATTCTAGCTGAATTCATTTTATGCTTTGGCCCCCTGAGGCAGCCTCATTCTCCAAGATTGCCTGCACTCCTGGACTAATTCTATAACCTCTCCTCCTTTTGTCTCGTTCTGGTTCCCTTGAATCCAGGAATATTTATCACCTAGTTTTTCCCGTCCTTGAGTCAGATCTCTGCTATCGTCATATTGTCTAAATTGCATCGCACTGTACCTGTGAACCTCTAATCTTATTTGCTATACCTCACACATTCACATAGATGGACCGATAGTCGCTCTGATTAAACCTTCATATTTTTCTTCCTTTCTCTGTCTTTAGGGATCAGCTAGTTGTTGTTTACGATTGTGCCTTTTGCACTTCGAAATATTTTGTGAACCCTAACCATTCCTCTGCTATTGTCCCTTGGTTCTCAATCTCTGAGAAGTTGCTGTAAATCTTCCCAAACGGACGAGCACAATAGCCTGCAAAGATCATAAGTCTTCCATCTTGCCAAGAACCAGACCCAGTGTCACAGAAAATTCAAACTCTCTTTCCTGCAGCATCTTTTAAATCACACATTAAATGATGTTGAACATATTTTAAAGATATTTCTTGTTGGTTACATGTATTATGACAACTTCTTATTTACTGATGATTCCTGCACAGATTTACTTTTAGGGCCCTCACTGATTTTTCAATGCTTTTATCCTTCAGCCATCTTTGAATTGTGAATTGGAAATGACATGTGGACTTTGGTATAGCTTGTGGTAAAAGGAAAAGGGCCAGACAAGCTTTGTTTGTTTGGGGCCAAGTGTAGGCTGATTCTTGGGGTCATAGTGACCTTGGAAAGAGCTTTGGGTTTAAATAGATAGCAGAGGTTGGCTGCAAATGAGGTCCTTACCTGGGAAGTGGCTGCGTGATTTTGGCCTACATTCCAGCAGATGGCGTTGTTGAATGTTAACTGAGGTCCAGGGAAGAGTCAAGCAGTCTATCAGGATGTAACCAGAATTAAAGTTGTTTTTCTTGAACTGTGTTATACGGGGAGATGATTTTTGGCTGCTGCTGAGACAGCATGAAGGTTTGAAAACTCCTTGCCTAATCTGCCACACCAGCTTCTGGAAAGGAGAAAGCTGAGTTATGGCTACATTTGCTTGGCTAAACTGAGAAAGTGATCCTGATCAATGTTTCAGAAAATCAACCAAGGAGCCCACATTTATGTCTACAAAACAAAATATCGCGCAAGCCATTTCAGTAATCTGGTCAGTTGCTTTCTTTTTATTTATCCCTTGACTGTTTGTCTATCCGTCTTTTGCATGAACGAGAGCCGAAAATAAATGTTTTGGATTTAAAGCATAGGCCTCAGCTTAACTTGTTGTTTAATTGTTCCTCTGCTAAAGTTATTTAATAAATAGTCAAGTCTTTTGTTTGAGATACAAAATTGTAATTAATCATTCATAAACTCTGGTACTGATTTTTCAAAAGTCTGGTGAGAATCCAATGGAGGAATTATTTGGAGTCTTTGATGGTTTAATTTCACTGTGTTGTGAATACAGAGACAGAAAGGTTGATTTGATTCAGCTATCTGTCGCCATGTTGTAACATTTGTTTAATCCGAATGCTCTTCCCAAGGCACTATATCCCCTTTACTCAAGAATCAGCCTGATTGGAGATAGTCAACATGGTTTCGTCAAGGGCAAGTCATGTCTCACAAACTTCATTGAGTTTTTTGAGAAGTGACCAAGCATAAGCATGAGGGTAGGTCATTTGGCATGGTGTACATGGACTGCAATAAAGCCTTTGATAAGGTTCCACATGATAGGCTGTTGGAAGAAATGCAGAGGCATGAGACTGAGAATGATTTAGCAGTTTGGATTGGGAACTGGCTTTTTGTAAGAAGGCAGTGAGGAGTGGTTAATGGAAAATATTCAGCCTGGAGTCCATTTACTAGTGGTGTGCCACAAGGATCTGTTTTGGGACCACTGCTGTTTGTCATTTTTATAAATGACTTGGACACAGGCATAGGTGGTTGGGTCAGTAAGTTTGCAGTTGACACTGAAGTTGGTGGAGTAGTGGACAGTGTGGAAGAATGTTTTAGGTTGCAGGGAGACTTGGATAAATTGTAGAATTGGGCTGAGAGGTGGCAAATGGAGTTCAATGCAGATAAATGTGATTCACTTTGATAAGAATAACAGGAAGAATACTGGGTCAGTGGAAAGATTCTTGGAAGTATGGATGTGCAGAGGTATCTTGGAATCCTTGTATATAGATCCCTGAAAGTTGCTACCCAGGTTGATAGTTATGTTAAGAAGGCATACGGTATGTTAGGTTTTATTGGTCGAGGGATTGAGTTCCGGACATGTAATGTCATGCTGCAACTATACAAAACACTAGTGTTGTCACACTTGGAATATTGTGAACAGTTCTGGTCGCCCCATTACAGGAAGGATGTGGAAGCATTGGAAAAGGTGCAGAGGAGATTTACCAGGATGTTGCCTGGTCTGGAGGGAAGGTGTTATGAGGAAAGGCTGAGGGACATGGTTCTGTTCTCAATGGAGAGAAGAAAACTAAGAGGGGATTTGATAGAGACATACAAGATGATCAGAGGATTAGATAGGGTAGACAGTGAATTTGTTTCTATGAGGATGATGTCAGCTTGTACGAGGGGGCATAGCTACAATTGAGGGGTAATGGAATTAAGACAGATGTCAGAGGCAGGTTCTTCACTCAGAGCGTGGTAGGGGCATGGAAAGCCTTGCTTGCCAATGTAGTTAACTCAGCCACATTGGGGACATTTAAACAATCCTTGGATTAACACATGGATGATGATAGGATCGTATAGGAGAATGGGCTTAGAATAAATCACAGGTCGGTGTCGCATTGAGGGAAGAAGGGCCTGTACTGCACTGTATTGTTCTATGTTCAAACATAATTTTGACTCAACTCTGGGATCTTGAAACACAGATAACGTAGATCTGGAATTGAAGTTTGGTGCTTAGAGTGGGTAGTCAGACCCCAGGTTTGAACTCAGATTTAAAATGGTGCTGGAAATTGTTGAAAGGTTTTGAACATGTCAGAGGTTTCCCTTGTCTGGTTGAAGAGTATGAGTAAACCAAACTCGCAAAGTTTGCCAGCAGACTGAAAATAAATTTGCTAAAGCAAGCTAAGAAGGCAGACCTTATAAATTTAATAAAGAAGAAGTTGGCTTTAGTGGAAATAGAGAGGTGAGCTGGGACAGGCAGTACATCAGATGCATCAGTGAAACTTGAGTTGCATTTCGGGCAAATGGGAATGAGAAAATTGGTATTTGAATTCCAAAGGGAGGAAAGAGAAAGAAAGGGAATTCTGAAGAAATTAAAACTTTAAAAAGCTGGAATTCCAAAAGGAAAAAAATAGAGACAGAAAGTGATGAACAAGAGGAAGAAAGGAAGGAAAGAAAGGTACCGAGAATTTAAATTAAAACCAACGCAGCTGAGGCAAACTAAACCAGGGTTTTGGAAAATTCATAGAACCGAACAGTTCTAGTCATAATCCACGGTTCAGTCAGGAAATGTTTAAAATTGTGCAGGGTTTGCTAAAGTTAAAGAGAAGCCTGTGAAAGCATTTTTTGTGTAAATTGCAACACAAATCAGCTGGCCAAATTAGACTGGACATTTCTCATGCAGAGTAAATCAACTGGTAAAGCACAAGAGTTTTATTCATCCCTGTCAGGGAAATGGTCTTCGAGATTATGATGGGGTAATAAAGTCTAATACTGGTTGTCATGATTGATGCCAGAAGCATCCAGGCAGAGGCTTTAGTTCTTGTAGGAACATCCCACAAAAACTTTTACAGATTTTGCAAGAGTTAAACAAAATAATTTTGATAGCTGGATAACAGCATTGAAAGATGAGAATACTTATAGATAGATACTTATATATGCTCTTAGATAAATTAATCATTTGGAATAATTTAAACTTCCTTACATTCTATAATCAGAACACATGTAGAAGACCAAACGTTAGCAATGGCAGCCAGACAGTTATTATGGCTAATGATTACAAACTGATCCATAAAGCTGTTTTCCAATCACCCCCAGAAATTTGAGATTAGTAAAAGTGGGAGAGTGAAAGGAAGGCAGGTAGCCAGATTGGAAATGGACAGTATGGAAGGCTCAAGAACCCCTTAGATGACGAGGGAGATTGCTGAGGGGAGAGGTGAAGTTCAGAAGCTTACATGTTTCTATTGTAATAAGTTGGGCCATGTACATTTGAAAGTTGGACATTGCGAGGTAGACCTTATAGGAATTACCGTATATACTTGTGTAAAAGTCAAACTCATGTAAAAGCCGACCCATTATTTTTGACCAAATAATTTCGTATGTTCCATACATCTCATGTAAAAATCAAACCTACTATATCACATTATAAACCTCTTACAAGATGTTCCATTAACCCACTTTAACAAACTTGCATTAATTCACTCATTCATACCGGTAACTCTACTCATTGCTCATTGTTTACTATATTGTGACTCCATTCATTCATTCGTAACTCTACTCAGCCCACTTGGTCTACAACAGCATGTTTTGATTCATTCATTCATTCAGATCGGTACTAACGCTAGTGGTGGTTGTCACATTGTGTTCACTATACATCCAGAGGTTAATATCATTAAAAGGTTAATCATTTCAATTGTGCCATTATATCTGAATAAAAGTGACATTTTTTAGCTACATATATCTTTAATTCTTTAACAAATTTGTTCATGTTGCTGAGGTTCATTACATACACAAGTAAATGGGAGGGAATCGGAAGAATTTGGTGAGAAGGCTCATGATGCTTACACATTCAGAATTTAAAAATGTTTCATTTTAAGTGTGCCATTATACCAGGCCATCACAATGTTGTACAGTGTGATTTTGCATGATTTCAATGAATCTTTGACATGTTAAATTATTGTACCGCTATGTATAAATAAAAATTTTGACCAGTAATTCATTCTTGTTTCTCTTCCTTTTATCTAGTGATTACCTTTACCATAATGCATTGTGTTTGTCTTTTTTACCTGGGATTAGTTGAGTGATCAAATCGACTTCTGCTCATTATACAGCATTTCGAACTGCAGCATGAATTTCACCCCCTCAAAACTAGTGCCCGTGTAATAGTCAACCCAAAAGTTGAATCTTTAAAAATAGTCTAAAAAATTTGACTTTTACACGGTATATACGGCAGTGAAAATAAAATAAACAATAAAAAGGACTGCAGACGAGGTGTAGTTCTTACCAGAACAAACAGGCCAGAGATGAATCCGCCATGAGTAAAGGTAGTTGTGAGGTAGATGAGAGATATGCAGGATTTTTGTCAAAAGGAATGGTGACTCCTTTTTGTTCAGGTGATGGAGCTAAGCCATCACCATATTAAGGGATATGTAGGCAACAAAATCACTTTTACTGATTTTACTGATTCATTTCTCCTTTCAGAGTTTGATGGGAGCTAGGATATTCATAAATGTGATTCGCGGAGAATAAATTTGGATTTCATTATGTAAGGTATAACTAGAATGGGATATTAACTGGAGAAGTAATTGTTAGAGTAGAAAAAATGTGTAGGCGCCGGTGTTGGACTGAGGTGGACAAAGTTAAAAATCACACAACACCAGATTATAGTCCAACAGGTTTATTTGGAAGTACTAGCCTTCAGAGCTCTGCTCCTTCATGAGGTAGTTGTGGAGCAGGATCGTAAGACACAGAATTTACAGCAGAAGATTACAGTGTCATGCAATTGAAACAGTACATTGAACAAACCTAGATGGCTGTAAAGTCTTTAATCTTTTAGAATAGGTTGCAGGCGTCGGTACATTAATTTGTAAATCCCAGAACTTCTTTTAAATCACATTCTCAAGATAACTTCCTCCCGTTCGGGGAACACTTCAGCAGTCAGGGACATTCGGTCTCAAATCATTGAGTGACCATCGTCCAAGGTAGACTTCAAGATTTGCCACAGAGTGGCCGAGCAGAGGCTGATAGCCAGGTTCGGTACCTCAACTAGGACCTTGGGTTCATGTCTCACACACACACACACACATATGCACACACACTTTCTTACATACTCACACAGACATGCACACCCTCTCTTATATGCACTCATATTGTGAGTAGCACATGAGATTTCAGGACAGGACACATAGGGATTTGGAAAACAGGAAAAGTAGGCATCCGATAACAGGCATTTTACCTGACCAAGCTTGGATAAAGATGTGGCATTTGCAAGACATGTCATACTTGTCAAGTTGTAGGTAAACTTCAACATCTGATTAAACCAGTACCCTTAATTCCTACACTAATCTTTGAGAAACCCTTCAGTTGTGTACTAGTGGATTGTGTAAGACCTTTACCTAAAATGAGTCAGAAATAAATATATCCTTACACTTATGGATATAACGATTCAATTTCCAGAGACTATTCCCGGAGGAACAATCAAGGATAAGGCAAGAGTGAAAAAACTCTCAGTTTTTCACTTGTCATCATCTACCAAGGAAGTATAGCTTGATTAAGAATCAAATTTTGATTTCAAAACGTTTGAAAGATATCATCAGTAGTTTACAAATTAGACAAGGGAAATTGACCATGCACTATCTGTACCGACCCGAGGTGCTCTGGAGAGCTATTGCGAACCTCTCAGAACCATGGTGAAAACATATTGTTCTGAGTGTCCAAAGGATTAGATTTTCATTAGAAACCGTACAGTGTGGAAACAGGCCATTTGGCCCAACAGATCCACACTGACCCTCTAAACAGGAGCCCACCCCGACCCATTCCCCTACCCTTATCACTCGTGATATTTACCCCTGACTAATGCACCGAACCTACACATTCCTGGACTCGATGTGCAATTTAGCATGGCCAATTCACCGAACCTGCACATCTTTGGATTGTGGGAGGAAACCCATGCACACATGGGGAGAATGTGCAAACTCCACACAGACAGTCGCCTGAGGCTGGAATCAAACCCAGATCCCTGGCGCTGTTAGATAGCAGTGCTAATGACTGAGCCACCAGAGATTCCCCAAACAAACCCATTGGCTACAGCCAATTTGAATCCGTTCATGGCCATGAAGTAAAAGGACCATGAAAACTGATTAGAGACTAATTGCTAAACCACATTTCTGAAAAGGTTAACAGGACAACGTAGAGTTGCAGAGGAACATCTAAAAACTTTCCAAAGCAAGATGAAGGACTGGTCAGATAGACAGGCGATGACCTGAAGTTTTAAACCAGGAGATGAAGTTTTTGTACTATTGCTTTTTCAGGGTGAACCATTCAGAACAAAGTTCAGTGATCCTTACAAAGTAATTAAAAGGGTTAGTCAGGTAACATAATTGACCCTGAGTGTAGAACAAAGACGTAATTGTGTCATGTGAACATGTTAAACAGCAGTATCACAGAGAAGACAATGAGAATGTACAAGTGTATGAAGTAGTGTAGTAGAGGAGGATATAAGAACGAATGAGGAGAGTCAAGAGAATTGGACAATTCCCAAAGTGAACTTCCCATTGTTAGATGAACAAATTTGTAAATATTGGAGAGTTGAGACAGTGTACATTCGTACCTGGAGGAATATAGTGAGATTTCTCAGAAAATACGAAGAAGTTTGCAAAGATACACTTGGAAGTAACACATTAACCAAACAGGATGTAGATGTACTTAAATTGGACCCAATAAAAGAAAACTCATATCAATTACACCCACAAAAACAGACCAAAGTAAAAAAATAAATTTACTATATGTTGATGAATCAATTGATCAATCCAAGTCAGAATATTTGGAGTTGTCCTGTAGGTTTAGTTCCTAAACTATGTGGTTGAATTAGATTATGTGTAGACTATAGGAATGTGAATGCAGTCACAGAGATGGATTAGTACTTTATTACCAGACAGAAGAATGCATCAATAGCGTCAGTAGTGTGTCATTGTTATGGAAAATTGGCTTGCTACTGGATATTGGCAAGTACCAGATATTGGCAAGTTCTGGATATTAGGAGAAAGTGAGGACTGCAGATGCTGGAAATCAGAACTGAAAAATATGTTGCTGGAAAAGCACAGCAGGTCAGACAGCATCCAAGGAGCAGGAGAATCGACGTTTTGGGCATAAGCCCTTCTTCAGGAAGTACTGTAATATTGGCAAGTATCGGACATTGGCAAGTACTGGACATTGGCAAGTACCGGGTATTGGCAAGTACCACTGAAATTCAAGCTTAGGAAGTTTCTACATTTGTCACACCAGATGTATGTATTATACCAATTTTGAATTATGCCATTGCATTTAAGAACTCATCCGCCACATTTCCATGATTAATGAAGAGTTATTTCTCAAGTGCCAAACTGGGTAGTTTACATGGAACATATGGTACTACATGGAAAGAACATATGTAACAGTTCGTAAACTTGTTCACACAATTTGATGGTGGCACGGTGGCCCAGTGGTTGGCATTGCTGCCTCACATCACCAGGGTCCCAGGTTTGATTCCAGCCTCGGCTGACTGTCTGTGTAGAGTTTGCACATTCTCCCTGTGTCTGGGTTTCCTCTGTGTGCTCCGGTTTCCTCCCACAGTCCAAAGATGTGCGTGTTAGGTGAATTGGCCATGCTATATTTGCTCATAGTATTAGGTGCATTAGTCAGAGGGAACTAGGTCTGGGTGGGATACTCTTCGGAGGGTTGGTGTGGACTTGTTGAACCGAAGGGCCTTGTTTCCACACTGTAGGGAATCTAACCTAATTACAGTCAGTGGGATTATGTGAAATCCAGCATAAAGTGAATTTGCTAAAGTCATGGTGACATACTCAGGACATGTTTTTGGACAAGGATAGGTGTCACCCAGAATGGCAAAAGTCAAAGCTCTAATTGACTTTCTCACCCCTAAACAAAATGAAGATAACGAGGCTACTGGAAATGTGTGGATTTTATAGAAAGTTTGTACTTAACTTTAGTACAGTAACCACATGTTTTTGACTAATTTGCTACATAAACAAATGAAGGTGGTAGTCTGCAGGATGCCAGGCCAACTTTGGCAAATTTAAAGCAATTTTAATGAATAAGTGATAGAGTCATAGAGTCCTACAGCACGGAGGCAGGCCCTCTAGCCCAAGTTGGTCTGTGCTGACCATAATGTCCTCCCATGCTAACTCCATTTCCCTGCAATTGGCCAATATCCCTCTAATCCTTTCCTATCCGTGTGTTTGTCCAAGGCCTTTTAAATGTTGTTAATGTTACCCACCTCAACCACTTCTACTGGCAGCTCATTCGAAATGCGTACCACACTGTGAAAAAAAGTTGCCCATCAGGTTCCCTTTTATTCTTTCCCCTCTAACCTTAAACTGTCCTTGATTCTGTAGTCCTTGATTTCCCAACTCTGTCAACATGTCTGAGTGTATTCACCCTATCCATGCTTCTCATGATCTTATACTCTTCAATAACATCCCCCCTCAGTTTCCTAAACTCGAAAGAAAAATGTCCTAGCTTGGCCAATCTCTCCCCATAACTCAGACCACTGAGTTCTGGCAACAACCTTATAAATTTCTTCTGCATTCTTTCCGGTTTACTAATATCCTTCCGATAGCAAGGTGACTAAACCTGAACACAATATTCCACGTGCAGCCTCACTAATGTTCTGTACAACTGCAATATAACTTCCCAATTTCTATACTCAGTGCCCTTACTGATAAAGACCAGTGTACCAAAACCTTTCTCCAATGCCGCATCTACCAGTGACTCCACTTTCAGAGAACTGTGCACCTGTATCCCAAGGTCCCTCTGTTCCATTCCACTCCGTAAGACCATACCATTCATCATGAAACTCCTACCTTGATTTGACTTTCCAATATGGGCGACCTCACACTTATCAATATTAAACTCTATTTTCCATTTCTTGGCTTACTTCCCCAGCTGATCAAAGTCCTGCTGCAATTTCTGATAACTTTTTTCACTGTCAATGATACCGCCTATTTTATGTCATTTGCAAACTTACTAATCATGCTTTGTACATTTTCATCTGAATCATTGATGCATATTAAAAATTTAATGGGTTCAGCACTGACCCCTAAAACACTAGTAACAGTACTCAAATCTGACAAGTCTCCTTCCACTATTACCCTGTGCTTCTTACCATCAAGCCAACTATGTGTATCCAATTTGCCAGCTCCCCCTGGATTCCACGCGATCTAACCTTCCAGAGTAGCCCATCAAGTGGAACCTTATCAAAGGCATCACTGAAATCCATACAGACTTTGTTTTTTGCCCTGCCCTCATGAAGCTTCCTGGTCACTTCACCAAAGCGTGGGTGGCACAGTAGTTAGCACTGCTCCCTCATAGCGCTACAGACCCGGGTTCAATTCCGGCCTCAGGTGACTATCTGTGTGGAATTTGGACATTTTCCCCGTGCCTGTGTGGATTTCCCGTGGGTACTCCGGTTTCCTCACACAGTCCAAAAAATGTGCAGGTTAGGTGAATTGGCCATGCTAAATTGCCCGTAGTGTTAGTTGAAGGGGTAAATGTAAGGGGAATGGATCTGGGGGTTTGTGGGTCGGTGTAGACTTGTTGAGCCGAAGGGTCTGTTTAATTTACTATTAAGTAATAATCTAACTCATCCAAAAAAAAAGCCATGCTGACTATTCCTAATCAAATGCTGTCTTTTCAAGTCCATGTGTATCTTATGCCTCAGAATCTTCTCAAGTAACTTACCTGAACCTGTATTAACTGCACCTAACTTTAATAAATCATTCAAATTAGAAGTAAATGCTAGCGACTTTGGAACTGGACCAGTACTCTTACAGGATGATGAGACTGGAGTGGAAAAGCCCTCGGCTTATTTTTTTGAAAAAAATTGAACGAACATCAACAGAAGTACTCAACAATTGGAAAGGAAGCATTGGCAGTGTTAGCAGCTCTTCAACATTTCAAGTTTTATTTGTGAAGTGGATCCATCGAAACTGTCAGTCTTAGGACCATATTCCCCTGTGGTTCGTGGAATGATTTGAAGGTAAGGTTCCAAGATTGTCCAGATGGAGCTGGGATCTTAAGTGTCTAATATAACAAAAAATGCACATATTTCTGTGAAAGTAAATGCAATTTCTGATGCTTTATCCTGAATGTAGTCTATGATCAATTTAAGAATGTGACCAAGCAAGTTGCCAAGTCAATATGAATCTGGTGGGAGGAAGAATGAATGGCTGAAAGCTTTGTGTTTTATTTGACTTTCAGAATTGACATAATAGTCATTAAGCTGGTCATGTAATGTGAGTCAAAGCTGTTTCTTGTTCTGTGCCCAAATATGACAGACCATTCTATGCTGTAAGCTCATTACAAACTTTACACTCAAAGCTGTGCTCTGATGGAGCCTTCTTTTGGTGATGTTGGACAATCTGATTTCTTCCCAGAAGAATGGCCTAGTGGTGGGAGAGGTTAAAGACAGACAGTGCTTTGGAGTGACAGCTCCCTCTGTGTGAGCACTGGAGGGTAAGCAACACAGACAACACTCCATGCAAGCGAATCGCTTGACCTGACTCTGAGTCTGTATGGAGATGCTGGTGCATGGTAGGAGAGGAACAGTCTGTGAAACAATCCTGAGACATGTCATACTGGTTTTGGTGTATCATGCAGGTTCATTGGTGTTCCAGGACAAGAAACAGCAGTGCAATGGCTTTGTTACGGAATTCACTCGGAAAGGATTTCTCGGTGGTGAGTGTGTTAATGGATCAGGAGTTACACTGACTGAACAAAAACATTGCACCTGAAGAACTTCTCCCAAGCGTGAATCCTGTAGATTCCCAGATGATGAAGACATCATGAAATGTTCATCACAAACCTCACACTTGAAGGGCTAGTTCCGTGTGTGGATCCTCTGAGGAAGCAAGAGGTTCTAGGACCTTGAGAATGATGTTTTGGAAACTTCACATGAGTGCTTTCGTCCCTGTGTGAATGCATTGATGCTTGTGTAGATTTGATGACTCGTAGAATAAAGTGTCACACAACTTGCAAATGAATTTTTCTTCACTGTGTGAATCCTTTCATGGAGCAGGAGTCTCAAAGAAATGGGGAATGATTTGTGACACACCTCACACTGAAACAATCTCTCTCCTGGGTGAATACTTTGGTGTATGTGGAGGTACTCTGACCACGAGAATGATTTGTCGCACACCTCACACCTCAATGGCTTCTCTATTGTATGAATCTTCTGATGGAGCAGGAGTCTCAATTAAGTTGGCAATGAGTTGTCACAAATCTCTCACTTTCTCAGTGGATGCACTGGTGAGCTTGGAGGCTTCCTGACCTTGCTAATGATTTGTCACACAGCTCACACCGGAATGGTTTCTCCCCTGTGTGAGAACATTGGTATATTTGAAGGGTTCCTGGCTGTGAGAATGATTTGTCACACAGCTCACACCGGAATGGTTTCTCCCCTGTGTGAGAACATTGGTATATTTGAAGGGTTCCTGGCTGTGAGAATGATTTGTCACACAGCTCACACTGGAATGGTTTCTCCCCTGTGTGGACACGTTGGTGTATGTGAAGGGCGTATATGAAGAAGGGCGTATGCCCGAAACCTTGATTCTCCTGCTCCTTGGATGCTGCCTGACGTGCTGCGCTTTTCCAGCAACACATTTTCAGATCTGATCTCCAGCATCTGCAGTCCTCACTTTCTCCTTTAGGGATCAGGCTGACAAATGGAATTGAGACCAGTATAAGATCAGCTCTGATCATGTTAAATGGCAGAACAGGCTTAAATGACCTACTCCCACTCCCAATTCCTGTCTTTGTTTGTTTCTATTTTTGCAGTGATTCAATGATTCTATGAGCATCTGGGGATAGTATTTAGAACAAGAAATGAGGATCTGTTTTCAGTTAGTGGACTCGTGGGTGTCCCATATGGGTGAGATAAAGCGGGCAACTCATTTTTAACCAACTGAATGGATTATTAGAACTCATATCCAAATATTGTATAGAGACAGTCTGAATGAATGATAAACACAGAAATGTCAAGATTGATATAGACATCACTATCACTCTGCAGTGACACCTTCCAAACCTGTGATCCCTATCACTGACAAAGACAAGGGCAATCGATACATGGGAAGGGTACCGCCTGTAGGTTCCCTCCAAGCCACACACCATCCTGACATGGAACTTTATTGCTGTTCCTTTCCTGTTGATGGCTGAAAACCATGAACTACCTCTCTAGAAATTGCTGTGTGTCCCTATATGCAAGTCTGTTGCTTTCAAGAAGGCAGCCACCACGAACACATGCAACAAATTAAGGAATGGAAAATAAATGTTCGCCAAGCCAGCAATATCCACTTCCTGCAAATGAATTTAAAACAAGGAAAACAATTGAACAAAAGTCCTCCATACACACAATTCAGGAAGAGGACAAATACTTTGCCTGTATGTAAGAAACTCAGAGGACCTGCATTTGAGGATCACTCTATGCTGTCTATGTTGTCTTTTGTTAAGCATGTTTATTTTACTTCAATAATAAATTCTCCTCTGCTTCACTCCTTCTGACTGTCTCTATCACATCTTCTACATGGTATGTCAGCTCAGGGAGAACTGTCAAGAAAGAGTAAGAATGCCTCTGCTCCTCGGGAGACTAAGGAAATTCAGCATGTGCACAAGGGTTCTTACCCATTTTTATAGATGCACCGCAGACAGCCTCCTATCTGGGTGCATCACAACATACTATGGCAACTGCCCTTCGAAAGACTGCAAGAAACTGTAGAGAGTTGTGAACACAGCCCAGTCCATCACCCAAACCAGCTGATCACCCATTGACTCCATCCATAATTCACGCTGCATCAGGAAAACAACCAACATAATCAAAGTCCCCTCCCACCCCAGTTATACTCTCTTCCACTTAGGTAGACGATATACATTTTGAATACATGTGCCAAGAGATGTAAGGACAGCTTCTTCCCTGCCATTATCAGACTTTTGAATTGATCTGTCAAATGTTAATTCTGATCTTTGTCCATGTGCCCTCTCTGTGGCTGTACTGTATTACTGTATTCTGCAGGAAATAGTGAGGACTGAAGATGCTGGAGACCAGAGTTGAGAGTGTGGTGCTGGAAAAGCACAGCAGGTCAGGCAGCATCCGAGGAGCAGGAGAATCGATGTTTTGGGCATAAGCTCTTCATCAGGAATGAATGCAGTATTCTGCACTCTGATCTGCTACCCTGATGCACTTTGCATAGTAAAATCAGCCTGTACAGCATGCAAAACAACACTTTTCACTGCATCTTGGTACATGTCACAACATGTCAAGCCTGCAGGTACAGCAGGCAGTGAAGAAAGCTAATAGCATGCTTGCCTTCATAACAAGAGGAATTGAGTATAGAAGCAAAGATGTCCTTCTGCAGCTGTACAGGGCCGTGGTGAGACCACACCAGGAATATTGTGCTCAGTTTTGGTCTCCAAATTTGTGGAAAGACATTCTGGCTATTGAGGGAGTGCAGCGTCGGTTCACGAGGTCAATTCCTGGAATGGTGGGACGATCTTACACTGAAAGATTGGAGTGACCTGGCTTGTATATGCTTGAGTTTAGAAGGCTGAGAGGGGATCAGACTGAGACATATAAGATTATTTAATGATTGGACACTCTGAAGGCAGGAAGCATGTTTCCGCTGATGGGTGAGTCCCGAACCAGAGGACACAGTTTAAAAATAAGGGGTAGGCCACTTAGAACAGAGTTAAGGAGAAATTTCTTCACCCAGAGCGTGGTGGGTGTATGGAATGCTCTGCCCCAGAAGGCTGTGGAGGCCAAGTCTCTGGATGCCTTCAAAAAAGAGTTGGATAGAGCTCTTAAGGATAGTGGAATCAAGGATTATGGGGATATTTAAGAACAGGATACTGATTGAGGATGATCAGCCATAATCATAATGAATGGTGATGCTGGCTCGAAGGGCAGAATGGCCTACTCCTGCACCTATTGTCTATTGTCAACTCAAACACAGATTGTGAGTTATAGAGATAAACTGATTACAGATTCCAGCATCCCAAAAGTTTAAAAAGGTCCAAATTCTTTCATTCTGCTGAAGGAATGCTGCAATGTTGGAAGAGCTGTCTTGAAGATAAGTTAAAACACAGCCCTGTCTGCCATCAAGATAAATGTAAGAGGTCTCAAACCATTGCTTTGCAAAAGAGCCAGGGAGTTTTCACTGATATTTGGGCAATATGGATGCCATATTCCTTATCATTGAAACAGATTATTTGGATATTATCATATTGTTCTTTGTGGGAGGTTGCTGTGCATACTAGCTGTTATTTTCCTGTACCACGATATTGAATATAGTTAAAAAATTGCATCAGTATGTTCAGAGTGTTTTCAAACACCGTAAGCTTGTTAAAGTTGATATATAAAGACAAGTCTTTCTCTCTTTGGGAAACATTACATTTGCTGTGAAATAGAAATTATAAATATAGCGATGGAGAAAATATCCCAGCCACAGGGCAGCTGCTTCTGCTCTGCACTGGGGCAACATTCCATGGGATGCAGGAGCTTGCCCAGTGACTGGACCAGGTTTAAGTCTTTAATGGATAGTATAGTGAATCAAAGAAATCTAAACATGGGTTTGAAAACTGCCTGGCTAAACATGCGGAGCATAAAAGCCACCATGCATTGCATCCCCATGTTTGCTTACCTGACCAACAATACGATGCATTATGTCTGCATGTTGGCTGGCCAGCACCGCCAAGCATTGTGTCTCCATGTTGGCTTACTTGTCAAACACCACTATGCATTGTGTCCCCACTTTGGCTTATTTGGCCAACACCACCATGCATCAGGGTGATCAAAGGTGCTCTAGCTCCCTCTGTCTTTCCTTATATTAGTGAATATAAGGAAAGAGCTTAGGTCTTTCCTTATATTAGTGAATTTTTATAGGAAATTCAAATGTAACCTAGCCTTCGTCCTGTCACACTTACATCTGCTACTGACAAATGGTCAGCCTCGGAGATGGTTTTGTAGCTAAGACATATCTTTTGTGAAGTGAAGAGGCAACTATCATTGTTTAAAATGTTGGCACATTATGTTCTATGTTCTATTATGATCCAAAGAGAGATCTGGTGCTGACATGGGATGCCTCTCCCTACAAGGATCATGGTACTGCTGGCTCACAGATGGTCCAGTGGAGAGGAACACCCAATGGCATATGCTTCCTGGACTGTGGCTGACACAGAGTGCAAAACACCTGGATAGATATGGAAGGTTTGGTGACCATCTTTGGTGTGAGAAAGCTTCACCAATACGTTCATGGATGGAAACTTGTAACAGCAACAGCTCACAAGCCCCTTCAAGGCTACTTAAAGAGGATAAGGTTATTCCTCCTCTAACTTCAGGTCAAATTCAGCTGTGGGTTCTCGTACTATGTGGAAAAAATTACAAGTTTGAACACTCTCTATGGGACCAAGTATCAAATGTGGATGCATTGAGCTGTTTCCCACTGGTGGATACACAACTGATGATGCTCCCACTGAAAGAATTCATTCTGCTTTTAAACTTTCTGGACACCTTTCATGCTGCTGACAATGCCCAACCATGGAAAAAAAAAAGATTCTGTCCTGGCAAAACTAAACAGCTAGTGTCATGGGGAGACGAAAGGGCCATCAAGATCACATCATCAAAGACAATGACATTCTGTTGTGGTTCTGTTCGCCGAGCTGGAAGTTTTTGCTGCAAACGTTTCGTTCCCTGGCTAGGGAACATCATCAGTGCTATTGGAGCCTCCTGTGAAGCGCTGCTTTGATGTTTCTTCCGGTATTTATAGTGGTTTGTTCTTGCCGCTTCCGGGTGTCAGTTTCAGCTGTAGTAGTTTGAATGTGGGGTCCAGGTTGATGTGTCTGTTGGTGGATGTTCTTGCCGCTTCCGGGTGTCAGTTTCAGCTGTAGTGGTTTGTATATTGGGTCCAGGTCTATGTGTCTGTTAATGGAGTTTGTGGATGAATGCCATGCCTCTAGGAATTCCCTGGCAGTTCTCTGTCTGGCTTGTCCTATGATGGTAGTGTTTTCCCAGTCAAATTCATGTTCCTGGTTGTCTGAGTGTATGGCTACTAGGGATAGCTGGTCGTGTCGTTTTGTGGCTAGCTGATGTTCATGGATGCGGATTGTTAGCTGTCTTCCTGTTTGTCCTATATAGTGTTTTGTGCAGTCCTTGCATGGTATTTTATAAACTACATTAGTTTGGCTCGTGCTGGCTATTGGGTCCTTTGTTCTAGTGAGTTGTTGTCTGAGTGTGGAAGTTGGCTTGTGTGCTGTTATGAGTCCTAAGGGTCGCAGTAGTCTGGCTGTCAGTTCTGAGACGGTGGAAGTTTTTATATTAACCAAGAGACAGAGGGGATGGTGATCTATTCCCAAGTCAGGATGGTGAATGGTTTGGAGGGAAACTTGCAGATGGTGGCATTCCCATGTATCAGTTGCCATTTTCCTTCTGGGTAGAATTAGTCATGGGTTTGATAAGTGCTGTCTAAGGATATTTGGCAAATGGCTGTGCATCTTGCGGATAGTACACCCTATGGCTACTGAGTCTATCCTGGAAGGAGTGAAGATTGTGTCAAACAAGTAGGCTACTTTATCCTGGATGGTGTCAAAATTCTTGATTGTTGGTGGAGCTGCACCCAACCAGACAACTGGGGAGGATTCCATCAGAGGGAAAAAGAAGGGCTTATGGCCAAAACGTCGATTCGCCTTCTCCTTTGATGTTGCTTGATATGCTGCACTTTACCAGCAACACATTTTTCAGCAGTATTCCATCAGAGTCATGAATTGTGTCTTGTGGATGGGAGAACAGGCTTTGGGTCGTCAGGCTACAGCATGTCTAGCTTCATTACTAGCACATTTTCCTCAGATATAGGGTCCCAAACTGCTCTTAATATTCAAAACGCAGTCTGATCAGAGCCTCATGTAACCTCAGCAATACATCTCTGGTCTTGTATCCTAGCATTCTTGAAATGAGTGCTGACATTGCATTTGTATTACTAATGCCAATCGAATCTACATGTTAGCATTTAGCAAATGCTTCCTGTCAAAGTGCACATTCTCGTATATTCTTCCTGCCAATTCCTTGCCCACTTGCTCAGCATGTCCAAGTTCTTCTGCAGCCTCCCTACTTTCTCAACACTACCTGTCACCGGTTATCTTTGTGTCATCTACAGATTTAGCAAACATGCCTTCAGTTCCAGTGTCCAGATTGTGAATACATAACATAAATAATTGTAGAACTCCGCTCGTCACTGGTTGCCATTCTGGAAAAGACAACTTTATCCTTACTCTCTGTATTCTGCCAGTCAGCTAATACTCTATCCATGTCAGAATATACTTTGCCTTCTGGAAATCCAAATAGATCACATTCACTGTTTCTTTTTGTCTAATATGCTTGTTACCTCCTCAAATAATTCTAACAGATTTGTTAGACATAATCTCCCCTTGGTGAAGCCGTGCTGACAGCCCTATTCTACCGTGAGCTTCCAAGTACTCCACAATCTCATCCTTAATAATAAACACTGAAATCTTTCCAATGTCTGAGGTTAGGCTAACCGGCCTATAGTTTCCCATCTTCTGACTCTCTCCCTTCTTAAATAGGGATATTACATGAGCCATTTTCCAGTCCTCTTGGACCCTCCAGTGATTCCTGAAAGATCACTACCAATGCTTCCACAATCTGCTCAACTATTTCCATCAGAACTCTGGGATGTAGTCCATCTGAGCCGGGTGAGTGATCTACATTCAGACTTTTCAGCTTCCGCAGCACCATATCTTCAGTGATGTTCACTACATTCACCTCAGCCCCCTGACTCTCTTGAAGTTGTGGTATATTGCTGGTGCATTCTAGTATGAAAATTGATGTAAAATATTCATTCAGTTCCTCCAATACTGCTTTTCTCTCCATTACTACTTCTCCAGCCTCATTTTGCAGTGGCCTAACATTCACTCGCTGCTCTCTGAGCTTTTCCGTACATAATAAAAAAAACTCTTACAGTTTTCTTTCAATTACTGGACAGCTTATTCTCATATTTCGGGTTGCAACGCCATTTTTTCATTATTCTATGCTGATTTTTAAAGGCTTCCTAATCCTCTGGCTTCCGATTGATCTTCACCAGTTTGAAGCTTTCCTTTCCCTTCTATGCTGTCCCTAACTTCCCTCATCCTCCAGTTAGTTTGCTTATTCTTCCCTGAGATGAATTTCTGTCGCATCCCCGAATTGCCTTCAGAAGCCCATACCATTACTGCTCCACCATCTTCCAGTCAACTGGCCAGCACCTTCCTCATGTTATCGTAGTTACCTTTACTCAATTGTAATACCATTCAATCTAGTTCCAACTTTTCCCTCTCAAAGTTACTGCAATCGACAGATTCCTTCACCTCAGGATTCTCATCGAGTCTGCCTCATTTGACATCACCAAATCTAGAATTGCTAGTTTCCTAGTGGGCTGTTTAACAGGTTGCTCCACAAAGAAACTGGTAGACATTCCACATATTCCTTTTCTTGAGATCTGTTTTTCCCAGTCCACCTGCATACTGAACTCCCCCAATGATTATTGTAATGGTCCCTTTTATTACATGCTTTTCTAACTCTCAATTCATTATCTTCTCCATATCTTGATTTCTAGTAGGAGACCTGTACACAATGCCCACGGTATTTATTCATTTGCAGTTCTTCAACAGTGCCCACACAGATTTGATGCTTTATAATTCTATATCACTTCTTGTTGTCATATCCGCAACATTTTACCACCTATTTAAATCTGCACTACAAGCTCTTTCACACAGTTTTGAATACGGCCTGCATTAAGTACACCACCCTCAGTCCTGCATTGACTGCTCCGCTTCTCATAGTTGTCCCCTTCTCTGCTATGTCTGAAGTTAGATTCCTGACCCTTTCCATAATCTGTGTCAAGTTGCTTGTTTTGAAAACTATAATGTCTGCTGATCCCTCCCTCCTTTAAGGTAGCAATAATTTTCTATATAACTGAGCCCAGGCTGAATCCAAACCCCACTATTTAGATCAAAACCCTATCCACAGCCCTAGTTATGTGATTCATCATGAATTAGGTGGAGTCCACCCCATCAAAACAGTTTCCTCCTTCCCCAGTACTGATGCTGCTGTCCCATAAACTTGAATGCGTTTCTCCCAAACCCGTCTTTGCATTCACCTCTTGTATCTTGTTGACTCTGTACCAATTTGTTTGTGGCTTAGGTGGAAGCTCAGAGATTATTACCATTTTTGTTCTAATTTTTAGTTTAGCCCCTAGATGCTCATATGCCTACACTAGAACCTCTTTCCTCTTTCTAGCTATGTCATTGATACCTACCAGATCTTTCCCCTCTCACTCCAAGTTCCTCTGTAGCCTGGATGAAATATGGCACGATGCAGCCAACATAACCTTTGGGACTCTTGAACCTGGCCTCAGACAACAGTGTCTATTCCCCCGAATATACTGTCCCCAATTACAACTGCATTTCTCTCTCACCATTTCCTGATGTGGTGTATGTTTAAACTTCAAACTCCAGCTCACTAATTCTGAGCTGAAGTACTTGAAGCAAGTAACACTTCGAACCACAATGGGGTCCACCACATCCCACATCATGCAGGTAAAATACATTTCCTGACCTCGTATCTCTATTTTGATTACACTGTTCTTAATTTGATTTTTTTTTTCTCAAAGTTTGGTACTGGTTTTTTAGGTTGTGGCCTGAAAATATTTCTCCCGTTTACCTTCAATCTGAAAGTAGCCTATAAAAAATGCCATATTAGTAGCTATGATCAACTAATACACTTCTGGTTGCCTGCAGTATCACTCTTGTGTTAGGCCCTAACCCTGGGCGAAAGTGGGGACTGCAGGTGCTGGAGATCGGAGCCGAGAGCGCAGCACTGGAAAATCACAGCAGGTCAGGCAACGTCCAAGGAGCAAGAGAATCGACATTTTTGGCAGAAGCCCTTCATTAGGAATCTTCAGGCAAAAGTCCTTCCTGATGAAAGGCCTAAACCTCTTGACCCTAACCGTAGGCTACCACTTATCCTGTTGAAAAAAATCTCACCAACTATGAGCCCCAGGAAAAAGAAAGCAAAACACAGTTCGTTCCTCTCTGCACCAACTTCCCTCATTGCCACTAAATTCCTCGATTTCGGACCACATTCCACTCACGATGGGATCTCTCTTACGGGACTGTATGAAGTGTGAGGACAAATTGGATATGTTGTGTTAGAAAAGTGGACATGGAAAATGATTTAATTGAAATTTTTAATCCAATGGAAATCTTACATTTTACCTCAGCAGAAGTACAGATTGAAAACTATTGGTAAAATGAATTAAAAGGTAGATTTGGGAGCATGTCCTCACTCAATCATGATAACATGATTGTTATGGAACAAGTTATCTGAAGGGATGACAGAGGGATAAGATCTAATCGCATTGAAAAGATTGTGGATGTTTCCTGGAAGAGGCAACAGCAAGGACCAGTGGGCAGCTGGGAATATATTTGGGCAGCAGCTGAACCTGAGACACTACACTACCCTCCCTCCTGCTCTAACTAAAAAAAAGGACTCTGTGGTGTGTTGATAAGGTGCGACAGTTTCATTTGTATTTCTTTCGTATCATGTGATTGTTTAAAAAAAAGTTTCGTTTTTATTTACTGAATCTATTCATTGGTTATTTGAATAAGACCACAACAAAGAAGTACGAGAAATTATTTAACTCATAAATTTGTATAAATTAATTAAGTAGAGATGGCTTGTCGGGTGATGTGCTGTAGCTGTGTGATATGGCTGCTGTCTGACCCATTGTGAACTGCAGTGACTACATCTGCAGCAAGTGTTGGTTGCTGGAAGGAGTCTGGCTCAGAGTCAATGATCTGGAATCTGAGCATCAAACATTGTGGCACATCTAGGAGGGGGAGAGTTACTTGGATGCTTCATTTCAGGAGACAGTCACACATGGTAGATTAAGTAATTCAAGTTCAGTTAGTGATCAGGCACAACAGAGTGCGATTGCAAATGAGTCAGGTAGGGGGATCCTGAGTTCAGGATTGAAGGAGCTTAGCTTTTTACCTTATCAAACAGGTATGTGATTCTTGCTCCCCGTATCAATGAGGAAAATGGTTGCATGGATGATGAGCTGAAAAATGTGTTGTTGGAAAAGCGCCGCAAGTCAGGCAGCATCCAGAAGCAGGAGAATCAATGTTTTGGGCATCAACCCTTCTTCAGGAAACGTCCCGAAACGTCAATTCTCCTGCTCCTTAAATGCTTCCTGACCTGCTGCGCTTTTCCAGCAACACAGTTTTCAACTCTGATCTCCAGCATCTGCAGTCCTCACTTTCTCCTGCATGGAGGATGAGCCAGCTGACCATGGCACCATGGTGCAGGAGGGTGTTCAAGAGGGGAGTAGTAAAAGACAAGTGGTAGTTTTAGGGCTTCTACGATTAGGGGGATTGAGAGTATCCTTTGCAAGCTGGATTGGGGGTCCCGCATGGTATGCTGCCTGCCTGTGTAGGGTGCAGGACATCTCTGACTGGCTTGAAAGGATATTGAAGCAGAAGGGGAAGGATCCAGTTGTTGTGATCCACGTTGGGACTGACAACATAGACAAGGCAAGGACAGAGGATCTGTTTGGGGATTATCAAGCTCAAGGAACAAAATTAAGGAACAGGTCCCCAGGGTCATAATCTCCGGATTACTGCCTGAGCCACGTGCAAATTGGATTAGGGATGAGAAAATTAGGGAAGTAAACACGTGGCTAAGGGAATGGTGTAGGAAAGAGGGGTTCCATTTCATGGGGAATTGGCATCAATTTTAGAACCGGGGTATCCGTACCAGTGGGATGGTCTCTACCTGAACTAATCTGGAAACAGTGTTCTAGCGAAAACGATAAGGAGGGTTCTCACTAGGCATTTAAACTTGTGAGTCAGGGGGAAGGGAAAGGCAAATCGACAAGAGATATAATGGTAATAAAAAGGTAAATATCAGGTTGGCATGTGTGCAGGAGGGTTTAGGTTCAAGTCAGACTATGAAAGAAGCAAAAGGGAAGGATAAATCAGGAGATATTAGAGATGTTGCGAATCAGGATGGTAAGAAAGCTAGCATTAAGGCACTTTACCTGAGTGCTCATAGCATTCGGAACAAGCTTGATGAGTTAATGGCACAAATCATTGCAAATGAATATGATTTGGTAGCCGTGATGGAAACATAATTACAGGATGATCACAACTGGGAGTTAAATGTCCAGGGGTACCAGACTATTTGGAAGGACAGACAGGAATGGAACGGAGGTGGTGTAACTCTGATATTCAAGGGCAACATGAGGGCAGTGCTGAGATATGATATTGGTTCTGTGGAGAAGGAGGTTGAATCCATTTGGGTGGAAATTAGAAACTTGAAGAAAAAGCCACTGATAGACATAGTCTTATAGACTACCAAATAATGCCATCACATTGGGGCAGGCAATAAACACAGAAATAACTAAGGCCTGTAAAAATGGTACGGCTATTATCATGGGGGATTTTAATCTACATGTAGATTGGTTGAACCAGTTCAGTCAGAGTTGCCTTGTGGAGGAGTTTGTTGAGTGTATCCATGATAGTTTTCTTGAACAGTATGTAATGGGATCAACGAGGGAGCAAGTTATCCTAGATCTGGTCCTGTGTAATGAGACAGGAATAATTAATGACCACATAGCTAGGGGTCCTCTTGGAAGAATAGAATTCAATCACAGTATGGTTGAATTTAGAATGCAGACGGAGAGTGGGGAGATAAAGTCCAAAATCAGGGTCTGTGCCTGAGCAAGGGTGACTGCAATATATTGAGTGGGGACCTGGCTAAAGTAGGCTGGGAACAAAGATTTTGTGGTGGGACAGCTGACAATTAGTGGAGGACTTTCAAGAAAGTTTTCCAAAATGCTCAGCAAAAGTATATTCCAGTGAAAAAGAAGGACTGTCAGAAAAGGGGTAATCTGCCATGGGTGTAAGGAGCCTACTAAACTGAAAGAAAAAACATATACAGTGGCCAAAAACGGCATGACACTTGAAGATTTTGAAAACTTTAAAGGTCAACAGAGAGCCACAAAAAGAGCTATAAAGAAAAGTAAAATAGAACATGTGAAAAAAACTAGCTCTAAATATGAAGACAGATAGCAAAAGTTTCTATAAATGTGTAAAACGAAGAAGAGTGTCAAAAGTAAACATTTGTCCTTTAGAGGATGAGAAGAGGCATTTAGTTATGGGATATGATGAAATGGCCACTGCATTGAACAGGCACTTTGTATCGGTCTTCACAGTGGAGGAGACTAATAACACGCCAGTAATTGACAAAGAGACGAAGGTAGGTGAGGACCTGAACACAATCATTGTTACTGAAGAGCTCGTGTTGGGCAAGCTTATGGACCTAAGGATAGATACGTCTCCTGGCCCTGATGGAATGCACCCCAGGGTGCTAAATGAGATGGCAGGCGAAGCAGCAGGTGCACTGCAATAACTTTCCAAAATTCGCTGGACACTGTGGCAGTCCTAGCAGATTGGAAAACAGCAAATATGATACCACTGTTTAAAAGAAAGGTATACAAAACAGGGGGAATTATAGACCAGTTAGCTTAACCTCTGCCCTGGGGAAGATACTTGAGTCTATTATCAAGGAAGAAGTAACAGGGCATCTCAAAAAAATGTTCCATTGTAGACATGCAGGATGGGTTCATGAAGGGCATGTCATGCCTGACAAATCTTTTGAAATTCTATGAAGACATCTCAAGCTAGGTGGAACAATGGGGATCCAGTGGATGTGGTGTACCTAGATTTCCAAAATACCTTCAACAAGTGCTTCACAAGAGGCTGGTGCATAAGATAAGGATGCATGGTGTTAGGGTAGAGTATTAACATGGACAGAGAATTCGTTGATTAACTGGAAGTAAAGTGTGGGGTTAAATGAATGCTATTCTCGCTGGCAATCAATGACTAGTGGCATGTCACAGGGAATGGTGTTGAGACCACAATTATTTTCAATTCATATAGATGATCTGGAGTTGGGGACCATGTGTGTACCATTTCAAAGCTTGCAGATGACACTCAGATAAGTGGGAGAGCAAAGTGTGCAGAGGACTGTGAAACTTTGCAGAGGAACAAAGATACATTGAGTGAGTGGGCAAAGGTCTGGCAGATAGAACGCAATGTTAATAAATGTGAAGTCATACATTTTGGTAGGAGTAACAGTAAAAAAAGATTATTACTTGAATGGTAAAATATTGCAGCATGCTGCTATGCAGAGAGACCTGAATGTCCTTGTGCATTAATCACAGAAGATTGTTCTGTAGGTACAACAAGTGATTAGGAAGGCAAATGGAAATTTATCCTTCATTGCTAAAAGGATTGAGGTTAAGTGCAGAGAAGTAATGTTGCAGAGAAGTAATGGTGCTGGTGAGGTCACACCTGGAGTACTCTGTGTGGTTTTGGTCTCCTTACTTGAGAAAGGATGTACTGGCACTGGAGGGGGTGCAGTGGAGTTTCACTAGGTTGATACCTGAGTTGACAATGTTAGTTTATGAGGCAAGACTGGTTAGGTTGACATTATATTCAATGGAATTAAGAAGACTGAGGGTGATCTTATCGAAACACATAAAATTATGAAGGGATTGGATAAGATTGTAGTAGAGAGGATGTTTCCACTGGCACTGAACCAAGGGCAAGAGGGCAGAGCCTTAAGATTGAGAAAGAACTTTACCAAGAATGCTGTTTAGATTAGACTTTAGATTAGACTTACAGTGTGGAAACAGGCCCTTCGGCCCAACAAGTCCACACCGACCCGCCGAAGCGCAACCCACCCATACCCCTACATTTACCCCTTACCTAACACTACGGGCAATTTAGCTTAGCCAATTCACCTGACCCGCACATCTTTGGACTGTGGGAGGAAACCGGAGCACCCGGAGGAAACCCACGCAGACACGGGGAGAACGTGCAAACTCCACACAGTCAGTCACCTGAGTCGGGAATTGAACCCGGGTCTACAGGCGCTGTGAGGCAGCAGTGCTAACCACTGTGCCACCGTGCCGCCCGTTAATCCATGGAATTCCTTGCTTAGGGAACTAGTTGACCCTACTTCAGTAAAACCTTTTAAAGCTAAGGTAGATTTTCTTGCAAAATAAAACAATTAAGGGTTAAGGGGAGAGGGCGGGTAAGTGAACCTGAGGCCATGAAAAGATCAGCCATGATCTTATCTAATGGCGGAGCAGGCTCAAAGGGCGGACGGCGTATTCCTGCTCTAGTTCTTATGCTTTTATGAAGAACAGCAAGTTTCAGGGCTATGAGCTAACACTCCCCATTAGTTGGTACCGATACAAAAGTCACGAAGTCTTCTGTGTTGTGGAGCTTCAATGATGAAATGATTATCTGTCATTTTATTTCTCCAACGAATTCACGTCCACCTTATTAAATATTCTTCTCCTCCTCGTTTCCTTTCGTTCTTTCACTTCCATAAACAATCGGTATCGAGGGGCATTTCGCACTCAGTCCTGCATTTCACTTCTAGCTCCAATAGCCAGTAGGTGACGGCCATGTGTTAATTCTGGGAATAACTGTGCACGCAAATTGCGGCAGGCATTTGGAATTCTCTTTTACAAATGGCTGGTGATATTCCAACTATTGTTGACACATCTGATAGTTTGGAAGATTGATAGCGCAGAGTTTGCAGATTCTGTTTGTTTAATGACTGTGACTAACGCCAATCTCCGTGGGAACAGTGACTATCACCAGGGATTTTGTCTTAGTGATAAATAACATGCTCCTCTCAAGATTCCCTGATCAACACGAAGTGTGGTCTGAAGCACAGAGTCAAACGATTCTGCACACCCAGGGAAAAATGCATTTGAACCAACCAGCGTCGCAAAAACCATCAGTTCCATTGGACGTCCAGATACTGCAGTCACTGAAGAAAATCAAGAAGGTATACTATCCTGTCCTCGCTGCTGTTGGCGTTTGTTGTAAGTCATTGTATAGAGTTATTATTGCTGTGCTCTTTAAGTGTACTGATGTAATGTTCTTCCATCTCGTTAATGTTATGTTTGATCTGGTTTCGTTCGCCTCGCCGCACTAATTCACTAAACCACGTTTGTCATAAATTCTTGTTTTTTTAAAAAATATATTACTCTATGACTACAGCCGGTAGCTCGTAACTAACCGTTTACTATACATTCATATTCTGGTTCTATATATTTGCCATTCAACATTTAGAATTATCGGATGTACAGAGCATGTTTCTGGATTGAGTACTTTTTTAGACCAGAAATAACTGTTCTTGAGTTCACTGCTTTTTTTAAAATGCTGATCAGTAGGAATATTTATCAAATGCTAAGTCACTTAGGGAAACAAGTTAGATGCTAAAAGGACGGTGTTTGTGTATTATATCGGAGACGGACTGGATATTTTTGAACACCTGATCTCTATCATATTCCTGCTTCAGGGCCGTATTTGAGGGATTACATATTTACTTGATTTGACCTGCAAGCATATTTACACAGGATGTGAGCGTCTTTGGCGGTAGCAGTAATTATTTCCCATCGCTATTTACCCTTGAGGATCGGGTGATGAGCCACTGCAGTTATTTTGGTGTATGTACGCTCAAAATGCTGTTTCTGAGCAGGTTCCGGTGTTAGGGCTGTGCACCAATGAAGGAAAAGCAATGTATTTTCAAACAAGAATTATGGGTCGTTTGGAGGCTGCTGCAGATCCTGTTGTTTCCATCTATCTGCTGGACTCGTCAGTCCAGATTTTAGAGGCTGTGGATTTGAAAAGAGTTTTCTGAAGTAACTTGTAATTCTAAAGCATACACTGCTGCGACTAGGTATGTTGGAAGAGGTAATTGTGTCTGTGGTGCTAATCACGAAGGCTGATCTTTGCTCAGTGGTGTGAAGTTTCTCCAGCTTGTTGTTGGAGTTTCACTAATCCAGGAAATTTGGGGATTATTCCATTATACTCCTGACTTGTAACTCCTAAATGCTGGGCAGTCTTTGGGGAGTCAGATGAGTTACACGTTGTAGCATATCTTGCCTTTGACTTGATCTTGTAAGCACAATATTTATCTGGCTAATATTGTCAATGGTGAACGGAAAACTTTGATTCTGGGGAATTCCGTGATGATAATGCTATTAAATGTCGAGGCACCACAGCTCAGCTCCCTCTTGTTGAGCTGGCACATGTGTGGCATAAATATTACTCGCCATTTGTCAGCCCAAACCTGTATACTGTGCAGGTCTAGCCGAATTTAAGCATGGACTGCTTCAGTATCTGAGAAGTTGCAAGCATTGCAGGGTATGTACAATCATCAGTACCATCCCCACTGCTAGCCTTGTCATGTTGCAGCTGAACATGGCTGGACAGAGGATGTAGCGCGAAGGAACTCCTCCAGAGATGTGCTAATGCTGAGGGGACAGGCGTTAGGTATGACTACAGTTCCTGCAGATTTGACATTGATTCCAAATGACACTCGTTTTAATCTCGCTCATTTCTTACTCAATCAAATGCTGCTTTGCTATCAAGTGCAATCAGTCTCATTTCACCTTTTGAATGCAGTTCTTTTTTCCTTTTCTGAACCGAAGGTGTCATGAGTTCAGGAGCTGAATAGGCCTGACAGAATCCAAATTGAATATCAGTGAAGAGAAAAAAAATGGAAGAACTGTGGATGCCGGAAATCTGAAAGAAAAACAGAAATTGCTGGGAAATCTCTGCAGGCAGCATCCTTGGAGAGAAAGCACAGTTGACGTTTCGAGTTATTTGTAAGTATCCGTGAACGTGAAGCACTAACGGTGCTTCCTGTTTGTAGATGCTGCCAGACCGCTGAATTTTTCCAGTAATTTCTGTTCTTTTTTCTCAGGTTCAGTGAGCTGGTTATTGCTAAGTTCTGCTTGAAAGAATTGTTGATGATCCCTCCCTTCATTTTCTGATGTTTGGGAGGAATCCAATGGGCTGGGGATTGGCCAGATGTGTTTATTCTGTTTATTGTATGCAGAACATTCCTGGGAAATGCTCTACAATGCCGAGTAAGTGCCCTTTTGTTTGGTGCGCAGGAATAGATTGGCTGTGTGCACAACAAGTTAAGGAGCACTTGTCATATTTGCTGGACCCATAGACTTTGCAATAACTAGTGCCTCCAGCCATTTCTTAACATCCTGTGGAGTGAACTGAATTGGATAAAGAGCCTTTAGAGGAGTGTAGATCGATCATCCATTCAGTACTTGTGGCTGAAGATAGTTGTAAAGGCTTTAAGCTTATCTTTTGCACCGCCAGTTGAAGGATGGTGGATATTTGTGGAGCGTTCTCTCACTTTTTTCTGGTTGAATTTCCACCACCGATGACCACTGGATGTGGCAGGACAGCTGCATTTAGTTCTGATCCGTTGGTCATAAAATTTGTTTAAGTCTGTATTTCTGTCGCTGCTTTGGCAGTTCGTCACGCAATTAGTTCTGGTTAATTCTTCATCACATGAGCCCTCAACTTTAAGCATGTTCCATGTTGCTTCTGGTATTCCCTTCTGCACCGTTTTTCGACTCTGTGTTGATTCACTGTTTAATGACAATTGTCGATTCGGGGCCATGAGTTTGTATTGAAGTAGAATTCTCTTGCTACTTATAATCCACAGAGTCCCATGAATATCCACTGCTGAGCTGTTCCCGCTGTTGAAGCCTCTTTCGTTTGGCACCGTATAAGTGCCTCACAACAGTGGGAACCTCTTTTCTCTGATGATAATGGGTAGCACGAGGGGACATAGCTTTAAATGAAGGCATGATAGATATCGGACAGATGTCAGAGTTAGTTTCTTTATTCAGAGTGCAGTAGGGCCGTGGAACTTCTCATCTGCAGCAGTAGTGGATTCGCCAACTTTAAGGGCATTTAAATAGTCATCGGATAAACAAATGGATGGAAATGGAATAGTGCAGGTTAGATGGGTTTCAGATTGGTTCTCCAGGTCAGCACAACATTGAAGGCCGAAAGAGCTGTGCTACGCTGTAATGTTCTATGTTCTAACACAATGGAGTGTACCTTGAATGTGAGACTAGACATTGTTGCCGTGAGAAAAGACAAAGCAAGGGAGGAATGGTGCTGTCCAGGTCATTGTCTATAATCATTGATTCTGTGATGTGGTTGTAAATTCTATAAGACAGATCTCCCAATTTTTGAAACTAGCCCCAGATGTGACTAAAAGTGACTTATTTCTGGTACTCTGGTCGCTGACAATATTCATTTATTTCTTTCTGTTTTGATGCCTTTTATTTCGGTGGCTCAGTGGTTAGCACTGCTGCCTCACAGCGCCAGGGACTTTGGCTGAAGTCCAGCCTTGGACGGTTGTATCTGGAGTTTGCACATTCTCCCCATGCCTGCATGGGTTTCATCCGGGTGTTCTGGTTTCCTGCCACAGTCCAAAGATGTGCAGGTTAGGAGAATTGGCCATGCTAAGTTACCCATAGCATTCAAGGATGTGAAGGATACGTGCGTTGGTCAGGAGGAAATATAGGATAATAGGGTTGGGGAATAGATCTGGATGGGTTACTCTTCAGAGCTTTGGTGTGGACTTGTTGGGCAAAATGGTCTTTTATCGCATTTTAGGGATTCCATGATATAGCTGAATAGCTTGCTTATGTCCGTGGACAGTTGACACAGGAACCATTTTGCTGGGAGTTTGAAATCATTTGTCCAGTTGACCAGGCAATCCTCAAGGGAATTCATGAATCATGTACTTTCTTTTGCGAAGACATACAATGGTTTGACTTGAAATTCCAGATTGTCATCATCTCATGTGGTGGGCTTTGAACGCAAATTCCCAGAAAGTTACCCCAGCTTCCTCGATTATCAGCCCAGCTCCAATATCACTGTGCTATTTTACATTGCCAGTCATATTGCCATGTTCATGTAGGACATTAGGTTTTTGGCTGTATTTTCGTTCTAAATATCTGATGACGAAGCTTCTGTTGAATTGATTGAATTAAATGTATTGTCACGTGTACCGAGGCACAGTCAAAAGCTTTGTCTTGCGAACAATATATGCAGATCACATAGTTAAAAAGCATAGTTAAGCAACAAATAGGTAAACAGCAGCAAAAATCAAAACACACGTCCAGGCGAATGCCACGAGTTGTGAGTCCATTCAGTATTCTAACAACAGCAGGGTAGAAACTGTTCGAATCCAGCTGGTGCGTGTGTCCAGGCTTCAGTACCTTTTCCCTGTTGCATAAAAGCATTGCCAGGGTGGGATTGATCAAAGTTCAAAAGAAGATTGCAATTGCAACAACTCCTTTGAACTTATTGGTTCAAACTTAATTTGTTAAAGACAATAACAATTTATAATTCAGCTGTCATTTCCTGAAAATGTACGTAATTCTCCGCAAACTCTCTGATCCAGTAGAAAAGTATGGAGATCAGAAAAAGGATCGTCTCTCTAACCGAGGATACTGTCTGGAGATCAAGAGCAGAGCCCTCCATTGATTCCAATTGCAAAGTCAAGAGAAGGGCACACATCAGAAACTGGAACATGAACTGATTTCTTCTATCTCAGGTTAACGATGGACTTTGAACTCTTATAAGGAGCAGGAACCCTGCGATGACCCTTCTCCGGGGCGGTTGCATAAAGATTAGGAGCAGGGTCATCTATTAACTCTTCTCTACAAACCCATGATCAATTTGTAGAGCCAAGGAGCAGAACCTGTACTGAGTATAGTCTCCAACAAAGCAAAGGTGTTTTGGAATTCACCCTGATATTGACACTACGTTTTTCTCTCTGATGTGTTACTTCATACGAATTTCTATTCACTTATGTCGCAGAATTTATTTTTCCTTGTCTTTCACCTTGCAGCTTATGTAAGTAAATTGTTAGTTCTCAGGGTGAAAGGGCTCAAAGGTGATGGCGAGAAATTAGGAAAAGGGCACTGAGTTGGATGATCAACCAACATTATATTGAATGTTGGAGCAGGTTTGAAGTGTTAAGTGGCCTATTCTTGAGTATTGTTAGGTTCAAATCACTTAATTGGGTACTTTAAGGTCTGGTCAAAGCGATGTCAAGCAGTCACATGCGTTTCAATTCATCGCAAATTTACTCGCTTAATCTACTCAATACCTCTGAGCAAATTATTACGGGAAGGCACTTTATGTAACAAATTAATGAGCGAATCTATTTGTGTAAATTTTATAACCAAACTTTTGAGCGAATGTATTTGGTTCATGTTTATGATCAAACTAATGAGTGAATCCATTAGCTTAAACTACTTTATAGATATTCAAAAGTGAGTGTCAGTTCCTTCTGCAGTTCAACTACGGGCACGCCTGAGTGACAGCCGGATCTTGGAAATTGTTCTCAATTCCATGGTGCCAGTCTCAGGAGGCCCAGTCTGATAGTGAAGGTCCATGAACTTTGTTTCACAAACTCCAGCCCGATGTTGGAAGTCCTGTGAATGGGGCAAATTCCTTAATGTTAACCTATTCTGAATCCAAAGTTACGTGTTATGCCAGAAGTGTGTGGCACTTTCAGTCCTGCCCCAAGCATTTTGTTATGTAGGAAAGAACCCCAGGTTCCTGTGTCTGAGCCACAATATTCTGTTTCTCGTCAACCAAAGCCTGTCTTCCACGTAATTTATCACTGTCACATCAAATTAACCCTGAATGATTAACCCTTAACCATCTGGTTTGGCGATACCATTTTTTTTCAGATCAACACTGCATCTTACTCCTGTTTGGTATGTTTGTAGTATTCAGTGTCAGTGAAGTTGTTATAAATGGCTCTAGAATGATATTTAATAATTAAATCCATTAATTCCTTCGAAGTTTCAATTTTATCCTGAGCTCTTTTAAACTGCCACTTTTGATGCTTTACTTCTATGTACTTGTTTTGTTGATTTCCTCTCCCTGCAGTTAACGTACTGGCGATTGTAATCCTCTCAAGAGGTAAATGTGGACTTTGTAAATCAGTCACCCACTACATGGTAGCCATGGCAGCGGCGGATCTATTGGTCGTTATCCTCGATCTAATGATAAGACACATACCGATAGCTCATTGGGTGAAGTTTTACTTTGTGAAGTCCATTCCTGCGTGCAATATCCATGCTGTCCTTTTATACGCAGCAACAGACTGTTCTGTCTGGTTCACAGTCATATTTACCTTTGATCGATTTGTAGCCATTTGTTGTCAGAAGATGAAAACTAAATTTTGCACTGGGAAAATGGCGATTATAGTTATAGGAAATGTGGCTGTGCTGAGCTGCCTCAAGAATATTTTCTGGTATTTTATGTACACAAGTGAATATCGGCTTGCCAATGATCCTTGGTTTTGCAATGTAACAATGAATGTTCGCTTTACACTGCTATGGAGAATAATTGAACTTCTTCATTATGTTTCCACCCCGTGTATCCCATTTGTCCTCATTCTACTGTTTAATGTCTTAACGGTCAGACACATCATAGCTGCTAACATAGTCCGCCAGAGATTCCGGAGCCAGCGAATTGCAGAGAATCAACATGACCAAGAAATGAAGAACCGGAAAAAATCCATTACTTTTATGTTTGCTATATCTGCAAATTTTCTAGTATTATGGGCTGTTTTTCTGACATACTCTGTCTGTTATCAAATGAGGTGGTTGGGATACAGTTCTGTCAGATTGCATTTTATAGTTGGAGAAGTAGGATTCATACTTCAGCAATTAAGTTCCTCCACCAACACCTGCATTTATGCAATGACACAGAATAAATTCCGAGCTGAGTTGAAGAAAATGATGAAATATCCATTTGTCCTGCTTGTTAAATTGCTCATTAAAGTCGTTCTTTAGGGAAAAAAAAGATTTTCTGGTTGCGATGCCAACTTGATATCTGTTGTATTGTCCAGACAAAGTTATGTATGATGCTGATGTCTATTGAAAATAGAGAATGCCTTTCCAGTTAGAGAGAAATAAATAACTGAGGCTAAACGTGTGATATACATTTATTAATTGTGAGCATAGCACCTGCACTCCAGATTTGGAATGAGTTGAATGGAGCCGGCTTATTGCAGTTTTAACAAGCGTTTTTACTCTTCAGACAGAAGCTGGAAAGACAGGAGTTTTGACGTTGTGATGTTATATTCTGAAGACTGAACCACTCAGAACCAATGAGTGATTTTGCAACATGAAGTTCGAGATGCTTAAGAGATATGGTTGTGTACAAGTTGAGAGAATGCCTTCACATTCTGATCGATGTATGTTCCGTACACACCAAAAAGACAAATCTAACTCATTGGGAAAGTGATGGAAAGTGTCATCAACAGTGCTATCATAAAAACCCACTCAGCAATCAGTGACGCCCAGTTTAGGTTCTTCCCGGTTATCTCAGCTCCTGACCTAATGACAGCCTTAGTTCAACCATGGACAAAAGAACTGAATTGACAGAGAAATGATGTCCCATCACGAAGCAGTGAAAAGGTTTTTGTTCCTGAAATGAACAAATTATTTTGGGAATCAGATTCAGAATTAATTCACGTCGATGACAACGACAGAGCACGGTGACTCAGTGGTTCGCACTGCTGCCTAAGAGGGCCAAGGAGCCGGGTTCAACTGCCTCCTTGGGCAACTGTCTGTGTGGAGTTTGCACGTTCTCTCCGTGTCTGCGTGGGTTTCCTCCGGGTGCTATGGTTTCCTCCCACAGGTGAATTGGCCAGGCTAAATTGCCCATAATGTTCGGTGGATTCGTCGGGGTAAATATAGGGGGGGTTGGTTTCTCTTCGGAGGGTCGGTGTGGACTTGTTCCCCGAAGGGCCTGTTTCCACACTGTAGGTAATCTAATCTAATTGCGATTTGGAGATGCCGGTGTTGGACTGGGGTGTGCAAAGTTAAAAATCACACAACAGTAGGTTATAGTCCAACAGGTTAAATTGGAAGCACACTAGCTTTCGGAGCGACGCTCCTTCATTAGGTGATAGTGGAGGGCTCAATCCTAACACAGAATTTATAGCAAAAAATTTACAGTTTACTGTAACTGAAATTATACATTGAAAAGTTGATTGTCTGATAAGCCTTTCATCTGTTCGAATACAATGATAGTTTCACCCCTTTCATATGTAAATCACAAAACCTTTTTTAAAAAAGTTGCATTCTCTGGTTAGATGTTAGCAATGGTGATAGCGAGACAATATTCTGATAGTGTTGGCCCCCTGTGTTCTCTGTCTATGTCATGACGTTTAGATTGATTCTAATCTAAAAAGTGAGATAACAGAGTTTTACATAAATTCATACAGCTTTAGAGCTCAGAGTTCAGAACCTTGAGTTCATGTCACATTACAGGTGATCACCATTGCACTATACACACACACAGGTACTCCTGCACACACACAAACTCACACACACACACACACAGGCACTCCTATACACACATACACACGGACACACATACACACAGACGCGCACAAAGACACCCACGCACACCCTCACCGACACACACACTCCCACACTCACACATGCACCCCCTCACAGACTTAAGACACTCTGCACTCACTACACACACATACACTTTCTCACACTCACACGCCCCAACCCAGACAGACAGACACACACAGACAGAAAAAGACCCACATGCACACATATAATTTGTGGGGTAAATTTGTACTTGCAGGGTTACATTGTTTTACTTTGCTCAAAAACTGCATGCATTCAAGAAGAACTCTGAGCTCAAAAACTGCATGAATGTATGTAAAACTCCACAATCTCACTTTTTAGATTAGAATCAATCTAAACATCATGATATAGACAGAGAACACAGGGGGCCAACACCTTCAACATATTGTCTGGCCATCACAATTTTTAACAGCTAGCCCGAGAATGCAACTTTTTAAAAAAAAATTGGGGATGGATGGAAATTGAAAAACAACAAAACAGAAAACGGAACGCATGAGGTATGCTTTGAAACAAGGAATTGCAGAACAAAAAAAGAGTTAGACCAGTATAATCGATGGAACAGAGAGTTAGTGACAGAGATTCAACAACATTAATGATGTGATGGAATGGAGGAAATGAAGAACATTGTGGAGGGAGAATACGAAGCAGTTGATGAGGAGGTGAATCCAATAACGTACCAACCACTCAATGTCTAAAATTATATTCTTCTCATTTTCGGGCAAACTGAAGTCATCGGCCTGATCCTGAGATCTTATGTTGATAGATTCAGCTAATATAGCTAGTGGTGAGACTCTTAGACCGTGGCCATCCAATTGTTTTGGAGGGGGAGGGTGGGAGCAGGGGGAGTGTGTTTCATTCTGAAACGGTGCTGTTCTCTGAGTAGTAAGGGGCCAGAAAAGTCAAGGGAACTAATAGATGCAACCAGGTGTTGCTAACTAGATTAGGGGAGGAGAATTGCAAAGAACCTTGGTTTCATTCATGACTTAGTACAGCTCAGGAATCCCATTAGCAGCATTTGACTGGTGCAGCTGTGAATTACTAGAACGCAGAGAACCTCAGAAGCATCACCAGTTTAGTGATGCTACCGATCTGCACATAAGCTGACAGTGTGATCAAGAACAGGTGTCAGAGTGTGATCCGTAGGATCCAGGGTACATGGTCCCAAGAAAGTAGAGTGAACCACGAGGCACCTTTCTTGAAGGATTCATAAAGCTATCACACATTTCTACCCTCACTTTTCCCCTCCCTACAAGAACATCAGAGTTCGTCATGTCCTTACTTTCCACGCCATCCGTCTCTGCATTCAAAATTTAATGCTCAATCATCCGTCAATTCTGCTAACTCCAGCAGGATGCCCCAACTAAACTTATCTTCTTCCTTTCATTGCCAGCCTTCTGTGAATACTGTCCCCTCTGCGACCCCAGGCACAGTACTTCAACATTCTTAACATTTCCTCAACCCGCCGATTCACTTAATAGTTACGCTGCAAAAGACTATTCAATCCATCCTGCCTGATCTGGTTAGTTTAATTAACAGTATTACTGGGTGTCAACCTCTATGCCCCTCTCCCAATCCCCTACTTCCGCCCCACAATCTTGCACGTTATTTGTAACGAAATAATCACCCAATGACCTCTTGAATAGCCAAATTTAACATACCTCCACCACATTTCAGGGCAGTGCATTCCTTACCCCAACTAGTCAGAGTAAAAGTCTTTTTCCACGTTTAATAATTTCGTCGTTTGCAAATCATTTCAACCCGATGCTCTGTTTTTCTTGTTCCTCTGAAGAACAGGAACAATTTCTGTTTAACTATTCGATCGAGCTAAATCATAACTTTAAAAAACTCTCTCAGATCTATTCGTCACGCTTTTTCTCTGCAAAGCGACCAATCCCAACTTCTTCCACCTATCCTTATACGGTAATTGGTGTGTCTTATTCCTGGAACAATTCCTGTAAACCACTTCTGCACTTTCCCCACACTCCATCTGACGTCTAACAGGTGTTTGTACAAGTTCAACATTATCTCCGTGCTCTTGTACTCTATCCCCTTTTAAATAAAACCAAGACATTGTACGATTTACTTACTGCTCTCTCTACCTTTTCTGCCACTTTCAATGAACTTTGCACAACTACATCATACCCTCCATTCTTGCATCTTCATTAGCATCGTATCTCCCTAGTTTATGTTGTCTTTTAATACTCTTCATTCGATAATGCATCATCTCACACTTCTCTGCATTGATCCGTATCTGTCAAGTATCTACTGATTCCATCAGTGTGCCTGTAGTCTTCTGGAATTATGTGCAGTCCTCCTCAAAGTTTACAATTCCGTGCACGGCAAGAGTTATATCATTGTTGTGTATCAGAACAATAACAGTTTCACAGTGGCTCTCTGGGGATCTGAGGAAAAACTCTCCTCTACCCTAGCCAATTTTGGATCAGTCAATACTGATCTGTTTATTTCATGTCACGTAACTCTCATCGCAGATCCGTTGTGCTGCTCTATCAAATGCCTTCTGGAAATCAACGTGGAACATATCAACAACACCACCCCTACCCAGTCTTCTTTTACTTCCCCAAAAATGTCTGCACGTTAATTCCATGTATCTTCACCTTTAGTGACTGTTTGTGTGGACTTTGCACATTCTCACCGTGTCTGCGTGGGGTTTCTTCAGTGTCTTCCCACAATCCAAGGATGTGCGGGTTAATTGAATTGGCCATGTTAAATTGCCCATAGTGTTTAGCGATACATAGGTCAGGTGCATTAGTCAGGGGTAAATGTATGTAATAGGGAGGGGAATGGGTCTGGGTGGGTACTATTAAGAGGATCAGTGTGGACCAATTTGGGCCAAAGGGCCTATTCCCACACTGGAGGGATTCTATGATTCTGGATCTAAAATTCATGTTTTCATTTTGCACCAGGAACAGGAAGACTGTCTGCATGCAGTCCAGCAAATCTTGCTCCTTCATACTGCATATGCTATATGTATACCAGCCTATATTTGGGCAATTGACATCTCCCAATATAACTATTTTATAATATTGTGTTATAGACCAGACTAAACCCCCTCAAAATATATCATTGAGATAGACAAAACCATAACTTCTAACTTTTTTTCAATACTCATGCAGGTGCTCTGTCCCGGATGCAAAATGCACTTTAATTTCACGAAACAATTGAAATACAAACAAGCAAGACAAAAAACATAGATTCATTGAACGAAATAGTTAAAAGTATTATATATTCTGAATGTAGGTTTGCTCGCTGAGCTGGAAGGTTCGATTCCAGACATTTTGTCACCCTACTAGGTAACATCTTCAGTGAGCCTCCGAATGAAGTACTGGTGGTGTAGCCCACTTACTATGTATATGGTTGGGTCCAGAAACCCTAACCATTCTCCTCTGCATCAAATACATCTCGGAAATGACTGTCAGACTACTCAGACCACTTGGCATCATGGTAGCCCACAAACCCACTAACGCACTAAAATAGCAGCTAATGAACTTTAAAGACCCAACACAGACAAGAAACTAAACTTATATAAACTATGAAATACCTTGCAAGAACTGCAACAAACACTACATTGGACAAACAGGCATCAACTAGTCACTAGAAGACATGACCCACTCTCAATAGTACCCTTACATACAGATGAGGAAGGACACTACTTCGGCTGGGACAAATCATCCATCTCAGACAAGCCAAACAGAGAGATGCACGAGAATTCCTAGAAGTATGGCATTCCAAACCGAACTCTATCAATAAACACATTTACTTGGATCCCATTTACTTCCCCCTGAGAAAAAGAACAGGAAATGACATCACCATAGGAAATAATGTCGCCTTAGGAAATGACATCACCATCCCAACACAAACACAAACATATAAATAGAAAGCAGGCAACACCACCAGTGCTTCATTTGGAGGCTCACTGAAGATGTTACGTAGTATGGTGACGAAACGGCTGAAATCAAACCTTCCAGCTCAGCCAGCAAACCAACATCCAGAACCTCAACCTGAGCTACAAATCCTCCCAAAACTCAGTGTTATATATTAGTAAAACACTAGTTCTCAACTGATCCAATGTAACTTCACCAATATAGATCCAACATATATTGGCAAAGGCAAATCCATCAAAACAAAATTTCAGCCCACTCAAAGTGGAACACTCAAAATAATGCAGCTGCAGAGAGAATCCAAGCTTTTTGCTGCGTGCGGGCGCGCGCGCGCGCACACACACACATACACACACACACACGCACACACACACACACACACACATATATATATATATATGCACACATACACACAAATACAACAAAAACGTACACACATGGGGAGCTGTATTTATGGGCTTCAACGTTCAAGTCCAAATTCCAACTGAAAGCGAAACTGAAATCCTGTGTCAATGTGCAACTGATCCCATCCACACATACTTGTTTTGTCTAATTGGAAAGAAAAACACGCAGGAACTTAAAGTTGTCGACCCACTGTTTCGAAGAAGGCAATGGAAGAGAAGCAACACAGAAGAAATCTCTCTTTAAGGCTCAGTACCGACCTAATGGAATCTCTCTCTAAATTCATTGCCACTTTGTTTTCGGCATCATTTATTGATACTCTACAGCTGACGCACAACAAGGCAGGTCCTGCATTCTAGCTGAATTCATTTTATGCTTTGACCCGCCGAGGTAGCCTCATTCTCCAAGATTGCATGCACTCCTGGACCAATTGTATCATCTCTCCTCCTTTTGTATCGTTCTGGTTCCCTTGAATCCAGGAATATTTATCACCCAGTCTTTCCCGTCCTTGAGTCAGATCTCTGCTGTCGTCATAATGTCTAAATTACATCGCACTGTGCCTGTGAATCTCTAATCTTATTTGCTGTACCTCACACATTCACAAAAATGCCCCGATAGTCGCCCTGATTAAACCTTCATATTTTTCTTCCTTTCTCTGTCTTTACTGATCAGCTCGTTGTTGTTTACGATTGTGCCTTTTGCACCTCGAAATATTTTGTGAACCCTAATCATTCCTCTGCTATTGTCCCTTGGTTCTCAATCTCTGAGAAGTTGCTGTAAATCTTCCCAAACGGGCTAGCAAAATAGCCTGCAAAGATCACAACTCCTCCATCTTGCCCAGAACCAGACCTAGTGTCCCAGAAAATTCAAACCCTCTTTCCTGAAGTATCTTTTAAATCACACATTAAATGATGCTGAACATATTTTAAAGATATTTCTTGTTGGTCACATGTATTATGACAACTTTTTATTCACTGACGAATCCTGCACAGGCTTACAGTTAGGACCCTCACTGATTTTTCAATGCTTTTATCCTTCAGCCGACTTTAATTTATGCATTGGAAATGACTTGTGGACTTTGGTATAGCTTGTGGTAAAAGGAAAAGGGCCATACAAGCTTTATTTGTTTGGGGCCAAGTGTAGGCTGATTCTTGGGGACATAGTGACCTTGGAAAGAGCATTGGGTTTAAATAGATAACAGAGATTGGCTGCAAATGAGGTCCTTACCTGGGAATTGGCTGGGCGAGTTTGGCCTACATTCCAGCAGATGGAGTTGTTGAATGTTAACTGAGGTCCAGGAAAGAGCCAATCAGTCTATCAGGATGCAACCAGAGTTAAAGTTGTTTTTCTTGAACTGTGTTATACGGGGAGATGATTTTTGGCTGCTGCCGAGACAGCATGAAGGTTTGAAAACTCCTTGCCTAATCTGCCACACCAGCTTCTGGAAGAGGAGAAAGCTGAGTTCTGGCTACATTTGCTTGGCTAAACTGAGAAAGTGATCCTGATCAATGTTTCAGAAAATCAACCAAGGAGCCCACATTTATGCTGACGAAACAAAATATCGCGCAAGCCATTTAAGTAATCTGGTCAGTTATTTTCTTTTATTTATCCCTTGACTGTTTGTCTATCGATCTTTTGTATGAATGAGAGCTGAAAATAAATGTTTTGGATTTAAAGCATAGGCCTCAGCTTAACTTGTTGTTTAATTGTTCCTCTGCTAAAGTTATTTAATAAATAGTCAAGTCTTTTGTTTGAGATACAAAACTGTAATTAATTATTCATAAACTCTGGTACTGATTTTTCAAAAGTCTGGTGAGAATCCATTGGAGGAATTATTTGGAGTCTTTGATGGTTTAATTTCACTGTGTTGCGAACACAGAGACAGAAAGGTCGATTTGATTCAGCTCTCTGTCCTCATGTTGTAACACTTGTTTAATCCCAATGCTCTTCCCAAGGTCACTATATCCCCTTTACTCAAGAATCAGCCTGATTTGAGATAGTCAACATGGTTTCGTCAAGGGCAAGTCATGTCTCACAAACTTCATTGTGTTTTTTGAGAAGGTGACCAAGCATAAGCATAAGGGTAGGTCATTTGGCATAGTGTACATGGTCTTCAAGAATGCCTTTGATAAGGTTCCACATGATAGGCTGTTGGAAGAAATGCAGAGGCATGAGGTTGAGAGTGATTTAGCAGTTTGGATTGGGAACTGGCTTTCTGTAAGATTGCAGTGAGGAATGGTTAATGGAACATATTCAGCCTGGAGTCTGGCTACTAGTGGTGTGCCACAAGGATCTGTTTTGGGACCACTGCTGTTTGTCATTTTTATAAATGACTTGGACACAGGCATAGGTGGATGGGTCAGTAAGTTTGCCGTTGACACTGAAGTTCGTGGAGAAGTGGATAGTGTGGAAGAATGTTGCAGGTTGTAGGGAGACTTGGTTAAATTGTAGAATTGGGCTGAGAGGTGGCACATGGAGTTCAATGCAGATAAATGTGATTCACTTTGATAAGAATAACTGGAAGATTACTGGGTCAATGGAAAGATTCTTGGTAGTGTGGATGTGCCGAGGTATCTTGGAATCCTTGTATATAGATCTCTGAAAGTTGCTACCCAGGTTGATAGTTATATTAAGAAGGTATATAGTGTGTTACGTTTTATTGGTAGGGGGGATTGAGTTCCGGACACGTAATGTCATGCTGCATCTATACAAACACTAGTGTGGCCGCACTTGGAATATTTTGAACAGTTCTGGTCGCCCCATTACAGAAAGGATGTGGAAGCATTGGAAAAGGTGCAGAGGCGATATATTAGGATGTTGCCTGGTATGGAGGGAAGGTCTTATGAGGAAAGGCTGAGGGACTTGGGTCTGTTCTCAATGGAGAGAAGAAAACTAAGAGGGGATTTGTTGGAGGCATACAAGATGATCAGAGGATTAGATAGGTTAGACAGTGAATTTATTTTCTAGGAGGATGATGTCAGCTTGTTCGAGGGGGCATAGCTACAATCGAGGGGTAATAGAATTAAGAGAGGTGTCAGAGGCAGGTTCTTCACTCAGAGCGTGGTAGGGGCATGGAATGCCCTGCCTGCGAATGTAGTTAACTCAGCCACATTAGGGACATTTAAACAATCCTTGGATGAACACATGGAGGATGATAGGGTCGTATAGGAGGATGGGCTTAGAACAATTCACAGGTCAGCGTAGCATTGAGGGAAGAAGGGCCTGTTCTGCACTGTATTGTTCGATATTCAAACATAATTTTGGCTCAAGTCTGGGATCTTGAAACACAGATAACGTAGATCTGGAAATAGAGTTTGGTGCTTAGAGTGGGTAGTCAGACCCCAGGTTTGTACTCAGACTTAACATGGTGCTGGAAATTGTTGAAGGGTTTGGGACATGTCAGAGGTTTCCCTTGTCTGGTTGAAGAGTATGACTAAACCAAACTCGCAAAGTTTGCCAGCAGACTGAAAATAAATTTGCCAAAGCAAGCTAAGAAGGCAGACCTTATAAATTTAATAATGAAGAAGTTGGCTTTCGTGGAAATAGAGAGGTGAGCTGGGACAGGCAGTACATCAGATGCATCAGAGAAACTTGAGTTGCTGTTCAGGCAAATGGGAATGAGATAATTGGTATTTGAATTCCAAATGGAGGAAAGAGAAAGAAAGGGAATTCTGAAGAAATTAAAACTTTGAATAGCTGGAATTCCAAAGGGAAAAAGTAGAGACAGAAAGTGATGTAAAAGAGGAAGAAAAGAAGGAAAGAAAGGTACCGAGATTTTAAAATAAAACCAACGCAGCTGAGGCAAACGAAACCAGGGGTTTGGAAAATTCGTAGAACCGGACAGTTCTGGTCATAATCCACGGTTCAGTCAGGAAATGTTTAAAATTGTGCAGGGTTTGCCAAAGTTAAAGGGAAACTTGTGAAAGCATTTTTTGTGTAAGTTGCGAATAGAGCAACACAAATCAGGTGGCCAAATTAAACTGGACATTTCTCATGCAGAGTAAATCAACTGGTAAAGCACAAGAGGTTTATGCATCCCTGTCAGAGGAACGGTCTTCGAGATTATGATGAGGTAAAAAAGTCTAATACTAGTTGTTATGATTAATGCCAGAAGCATCCAGGCAGAGACTTTCATTCTTGTAGGAACATCCCACAAAAACTTTTACAGATTTTGAAAGAGTTAAACAAAACAATTTTGATAGCTGGATAACAGCATTAAAAGATGAGAATACTTATAGATAGATGCTTATATATGCTCTTAGATAAATTATTCATTTGGAATAATTTAAACTTCCTTACATTCTATGATCAGAACTCATGCAGAAGACCAAAGGTTAGCAATGGCAGCCAGACAGTTATTATGGCTAATGATTACAAACTGATCCATAAAGCTGTTTTCCAATCACCCCCAGAAATTTGAGAATAGTAAAAGTGGGAGAGTGAAAGGAAGGCAGGTAGTCAGATTGGAAATGGGCAGTATGGAAGGCTCAAGAACCCCTTAGATGACGAGGGAAATTGCTGAAGGTAGAGGTGAAGTTCAGAAGCTTACATGTTTCTATTGTAATAATTTGGGCCATGTACATTCGAATGTTGGACATTGCGAGGTCGACCTTATAGGAATTACCGTATATACTTGTGTAAAAGTCAATCTCATGTAAAAGTCGACCCCTAGTTTTGAACAAATAATCTTGTATTTTCCATACATCTCATGTAAAAGTCAAACCTACTATATCACCTTATAAACCTCTTTCAAGATGTTCCATTAACCCACTTTAACAAACTTGCATTAATTCATTCATTCATACCGTTAACTCTAATCATTGCTCTTTGTTTACTATATTGTGACTCCATTCATTCATTCGTAACTCTACTCAGCCCACTTGGTCTACAATAGCATGTTTTGATTCATTCATTCGTTCAGAATGGTACTAACGCTGTTGGTGGTTATCACATTTTGTTCACTGTACATCCAGAAGTTAATATCATTAAAAGGTTAATCATTTTAATTGTGCCATTATATCTGAATAAAAGTGAGATATATTAGCTACATATATCTTTAATTCTTTAACAAATTTGTGAATGTTGCTGAGGTTCATTACATACACAAGTAAAAGGGTGGGAAACGGAAGAATTTGGTGAGAAAGTTCATGATGCTTACACATTCAGAATTTAATAAATGTTTCATTTGAAGTGTGCCATTATACCAGGCCATCACAATGTTGAACAGTGTGATTTTGCATGATTTCAATGAATCTTTGACATGTTAAATTATTGTACCGCTATGTATAAATAAGATTTATTACCAGTAATTCATTCTTGTTTCTCTTCCTTTTATCTAGTGATTACCTTAACCATAATGCATTGTGTTTTTCTTTTTTACCTGGGATTAGTTGCGTGATCAAATCGACTTCTGCTAATAATACGGAATTTCGAACTGCAGCATGAATTTCACCCCCTCAAAACTAGTGCCCATGTAATAGTCAACCCAAAAGTTGAATCTTTAAAAATAGTCTAAAAAATTTGACTTTTACACGAGTATATACGGTAGTGAAAATAAAATAAACAATAAAAAGGGCCGCAGACGAGATGTAGCTCTTACCAGAACAAACAGGCCAGAGATGAATCCACCATGAGTAAAGGAAGTTGTAAGGTAGATGAGAGATATGCAGGATTTTCGTCAAAATGAATGGTGACTCCTTTTTGTTCAGGTTACATAGCTCAGCCCATCATCATATTAAGGGATATGTAGGCAACAAAATCACTTTTACTGATTTTGCTGATTCATTTTTCCTTTCAGAGTTTGATGGGAGCTAGGATATTCATAAATGTGATTAGCGGAGAATAGATTTGGATTTCATTACATAAGGTATTACTAGAATGGGATATTAACTGGAGAAGTAATTGTTAGAGTAGAAAAAATGTGGAGGCGTCGGTGTTGGACTGAGGTGGACAAAGTTAAAAATCACACAACACCAGATTATAGTCCAACAGGTTTATTTGGAAGTACTAGCTTTCAGAGTTCTGCTCCTTCATTAGGTAGTTGTGGAGCAGGATTGTAAGACACAGAATTTACAGCAGAAGATTACAGTGTCATCCAATTGAAACAATATATTGAACAAACCTAGATTGCTGTAAAGTCTTTAATCTTTTAGAATAGGTTGCAGATTTCGGTTCATTAATTTGTAAATCCCAGAACTTGTTTTAAATCACATTTTCAAGAGAACTTCCTCCCGTTCAGGGAACACTTCAGCAGTCAGGGACATTCGGTCTCAGATCATTGAATGACCATCGTCCAAGGCAGACTTCAAGATTTGCAAAAGAGTGGCCGAATAGAGGCTGATAGCCAAGTTCCGTACCTCAACTGGGACCTTGGGTTCACGTCTCTCACATACACGCACACACATATGCACACACATCCTTATACATACTCACACAGTCATGCAGACCATCTCTCATATGCACTTATATTGTGAGTAGCGCATGAGATTTCAGGACAGGGCACATAGGGATTTGGAAAACAGGAAAACTAGGCATCTGATAACAGGCATTTTACCTGACCAAGCTTGGATAAAGATGTGGCATTTGTAAAACGTGTCATACTTGTCAAGTTGTAGGTAAACTTCAACATCTGATTAAACCAGTACCCTTAATTCATACACTAATCTTTGAGAAACCCTTCAGTTGTGTACTCGTGGTTTGTGTAAGACCTTTACCTAAAACGAGTCAGAAATAAATATATCCTTACAATTATGGATATAACTATTCAATTTCCAGAGGCTATTCCCTTAGGAACAATCAAGGATAGGCAATTGTGGAAAACCTCTCAGTTTTTCACTTGTCATCGTCTACCAATAGAAGTATAGCTTGATTTGGAATCAAATTTTGATTTCAAAGCGTTTGAAAGATATCATCAGTAGTTTACGAATTAGACAAGGGAAATTGACCATGCACTATCTCTACCGACCCTAGGTGCTCTGGAGAGCTATTGCCAACCTCTCAGAACCATGGCGAAAGCTTATTGTTCTCATTGTCCAAAGGATTAGATTTTCATTAGAAACCCTACCATGTGGAAACAGGCCCAACAGGTCCACACTGACCCTCTAAACAGTAGCCCACCCAGACACATTCCCCTCCCCTTATCACTCGTGATATTTACCCCTGACTAATTCACCTAACCTACACATTCCTGGACACTATGTGCAATTTAGCATGGTCAATTCACCGAACCTGCACATGTTTGGATTGTGAAGCACCCGGAGGAAACCCATGCACACATGGGGAGAATGTGCAAACTCCACACAGACAGTCGCCTGAGGCTGGAATCAAACCCAAATCTCTGGCGCTGTTAGATAGAAGTGCTAATGACTGAGCCACCAGAGATTCCCCAAACAAATCCATTGGCTACAGCCAATTTGAAGCCGTTCATGGCCATGAAGTAAAAGGACCATTAAAACTGATTAGAGATTAATTGCTAAACCACGTTTCTCAAAAGATTAACAGGATAACATAGAGTTGCAGAGGAACATCTAAAAACTTTCCAAAGCAAGATGAAGGACTGGTCAGATAGACATTCGATGACCAGAATCTTTAAACCAGGAGATGAAGTTTTTGTACTATTGCTTTTTCAGGGTGAACCATTTAGAACAAAGTTCAGTGTTCCTTACAAACTAATTTAAAGGGTTAGTCAGGTAACATAATTGATCCTGATTGTAGGTAAAAGAATTAATTGTGTCATGTGAACATGTTAAACAGCAGTATCAGAGAGAAGATAATGAGAATGTACAGGTGTATGACGTAGTGTAGTAGAGGAGGATATAAGATGAAAGAGGAGAGCCAAGAGAATTGGACAATTTCCAAAGTGAACTTCCCACTGTTAGATGAACAAATTTGTAAATATTAGAGAGTTGAGACAGTGTACATTCGTATCTGGAGGGATATAGTGAGATTTCTCAGAAAATACGAAGACATTTGCAAAGATATACTTGGACATAACACATTAACCAAACAGGATGTGGATGTACTTAAATTGGACCGTATAAAACAAAACTCATATCAATTACACCCAAAGAAACAGACCAAAGTAAAAAGTAAATTTTATATATGTTGATGAATCAATTGATCAATCCAAGTCAGAATATTTGGAGTTGTCCTGTAGTTTTAGTTCCTAAACTAAATGGTTGAATTAGGTTATGTGTAGACGAGAGGAATGAGAATGCAGTCACAAAGATGGATTAGTACTCTATTACCAGACAGAAGAATGCATCAATAGCATCAGTAGTGTGTCATTCTGATGGAAAATTGGTTTGCTACTGGATATTGGCAAGTACCAGATATTGGCAAGTACTGGATTTTAGGAGAAAGTGAGGACTGCAGATGCTGGAGATCAGAGCTGAAAAATATGTTGCTGGAAAAGCACAGCAGGTCAGCCAGCATCGAAGGAGCAGGAGAATCGACGTTTCGGGCATAAGCCCTTCTTCACGAAGTACTGTAATATTGGCAAGTACCAGATAGTGGCAAGCACTGGACATTGGCAAGTACCGGGTATTGGCAAATACCACTGAAATGCAAGCTTAAGAAGTTTCTACATTTGTCACACCAGATGTATGTATTATATCAATTTTAAATTATGCCTTTGCGTTTAAGAACTCATCCGCCACATTTCCATGATTAATGAAGAGGTTTTGCTCAAATGCCAAACTGGGTAGTTTACATGGACGACACCATAGTATATGGTACTACATGGAAAGAACATATGTAACGGTTCGTAAACTTGTTCACACAATTTGATGGTGGCACGGTGGCTCAGTGGTTAGCACTGCTGCCTCACAGCACCAGCATCCCAGATTTGATTCCAGCCTTGGGTGACCGTGTGGAGTTTGCACATTCTCCCTGTGTCTGGGTTTCCTCCGTGTGCTCCGATTTCCTCCCACAGTCCAAAGATGTGCAGGTTAGGTGAATTGGCCATGCTAAATTTCCCATAGTGTTCTGTGCATTAGTCAGAGGGAACTAGGTCTGGGTGGGATACTCTTCAGAGGGTTGGTGTGGACTTGTTGAACTGAAGGGCCTGTTTCCACACTGTAGGGAATCTAACCTAATTACAGTCAGCGGGATTATGTGAATTCTAGCAAAAGTGAACTTGCAAAAGTCATGGTGACATACTCAGGATATGTTGTTGGACAAGGATAGGTGTCACCAAGAACAGCAAAAGTCAAAGCTCTAATTGACTTTCTCACCCCTAAAAAAAATGAAGGTATCGAGGCTACTGGAAATGTGTGGATTTTATAGAAAGTTTGTACTTAACTTTAGTACAGTAACCACATGTCTTTGACTAATTTGCGACATAAACAAATGAAGGTGGTAGTTTGCAGGATGCCAGGCCAACTTTGGCAAGTTTAAAGCAATTTTAATGAATAAGTGATAGAGTCATAGAGTCCTACAGCACGGAGGCAGGCCCTTTAGCCCAATCTGATCTGTGCTGACCAAATGTCCACCCACGCTAACTCCATTTCCCTGCAATTGGCCAATATCCCTCTAATCTTTTCCTATCCGTGTGTTTGTCCATGGCCTTTTAAATGTTGTTAATGTTACCCACCTCAACCACTTCTACTGGCAGCTCATTCGAAATGCGTACCACACTGTGAAAAAATGTTGCCCATCAGGTTCCCTCTTATTCTTTCCCCCTAACCTTAAACTGTCCTTGATTCTCTAGTCCTTGATTTCCCAACTCTGGTAAAAAGTCTGAGTGTATTCATCCCATCCATGCTTCTCATGATCTTATACTCTTCAATAACATCCCCCCTCAGTTTCCAAAACTCGAAAGAAAAATGTCCTAGCTTGGCCAATCTCTCACCATAACTAGGACCACTGAGTTCTGGCAACAACCTTATAAATTTCTTCTGCATTCTTTCCAGTTTAATAACATCCTTCCTCGAGCAAGGTGACTAAACCTGAACACAATATTCCACGTGCAGCCTCACTAACGTTCTGTACAACTGCAATATAACTTCCCAACTTCTATACTCAGTGCCCTTATTGATAAAGGCCAGTGTACCAATAGCTTTCTTCAATGCCGCATCTACCTGTGACTCCACTTTCAGAGAACTGTGCACCTGAATCCCAAGGTCCAGCTGTTCCACTTTCAGAGAACTTTGCACCTGAACCCCAAAGTCCCTCTGTTCCATTCCACTCCTTAAGACCATACTATTCACCATGAAATTCCTATCTTGCTTTGACTTTCCAATATGGGCGACCTCACACTTATCAATGTTAAACTCTATTTGCCATTTCTTGGCTTACTTCCCCAGCTGATCAAGGTCCTGCTGCAATTTCTGATAACTTTCTTCACTGTCAATGATACCACCTATTTTATGTCATCTGCAAACTTACTCATCATGCTTTGTACATTTTCATCTGAATCATTGATACACATTAAAAATTTTAATGGGCTCAACACTGACCCCTGAAGCACTAGTAACAGGATTCCAATCTGACAAGCCTCCTTCCACGATTACCCTCTGCTTCTTACCATCAAGCCAACTGTGTATCCAATTTGCCAGTTCCCCCGGATTCCACGTGATCTAACCTTCCACAGTAGTCCACCAAGTGGAACCTTATCAAAGGCCTCACTGAAATCCGTACAGACGTTGTTGGCTGCCCTGCCCTCATGAATCTTCCTGGTCACTTCATCAAAGCGTGGGTGGCACGGTGGCACAGTAGTTAGCACTGCTGCCTCACAGCGCTGGCGAGAAGGTTCAATTCCCGCCTCAGGTGACTGACTGTGTGGAGTTTGCACATTCTCCTCGTGCCTGCGTGGGGTTCCTCTGGGTACTCCGGTTTCCTCCCACCGTCCAAAAATGTGCAGGTTAGGTGAATTGGTCATGCTAAATGGCCCGTAGTGTTAGGTGAATGGGTTAAATGTAGGGGAATGGGTCTGGGTGGGTGGCGGGGGTGGGGGGGGGGCGGGGGAGGTGGTGGGTAGCAGGTCGGTGTGGACTTGTTGAGCCGAAGGGCTTGTTTCCACATTGTAAGTAATCATCTTAAAAGAAAAGCCATGCTGACTATTCCTAATCAAATGCTGTCTTTCCAAGTCCATGTAACTTACCTGAACCTGTATTAACTGTAGCTAATTTGAATAAATCATTCAAATTAGAAGTAATGACTTTGGAACTGGACCAGTACTCTTACAGGATGATGAGACTGGAGGGGAAAAGCCCTCGGCTTATTTTTTGAAGAAATTGAACGAACATCAACAGAAGTACTCAACAATTGAAAAGGAAGTATTGGCAGTGGTAACAGCTCTTCAACACTTCAAATTTTACTTGTGAAGTGGATCCATCGAAACTGTCAGTCTTAGGACCATATTCCCCTGTGGTCCATGGAATGATTTTAAGGTAAGGTTCCAAGATTGCCCAGCTGAAGCTGGGATCTGAAGTGTTTTTGGTTTTGGTTTTGGTACTGGTTTTGGTGTATCATGTAGGTTCATTGGTGTTCCAGGACAAGAAACAACAGTGCAAAATGGCTTTATTCCAGAATTCACTCCAAAAGGATTTCTCAGTTGTGAGTGTGTTAATGGATCAGGAGGAACACTGAGTGAACAAAAACACTGCACCTGAATAACTTCCCCCGAGCGTGAATCCTGTAGATTTCCAGATGATGAAGACATCATGAACCGTTCATCACAAACCTCACACTTGAAGGGCTACTTTCATGTGTGGATCCTCTGAGGAAGCAAGAGGTTCCAGGACCTTGAGAATGACGTTTTGAACACTTCACATGACTGCTTTCTTCCTTGTGTGAATGCATTGATGCTTGTGGAGATTTGATGACTCGTAGAATAAAGTGTCACACAACTTGCAAATGAAGTTTTCTTCACTGTGTGAATCTTCTAATGGAGCAGGAGTCTCAAAGAAATGGGGATTGATTTGTGACACACCTCACACTGAAAAATTTCTCTCCTGGGTGAATACTTTGGTGTATGTGGAGATACTCTGACCACGAGAATGATTTGTCACACACCTCACACCTCAATGGCTTCTCTATTGTATGAATCTTCTGATGGAGCAGGAGTCTCAACTAAGTTGGCAATGAGTTGTCACAAATCTCTCACTTTCTCAGTGGATGCACTGGTGAGCTTGGAGGCTTCCTGACCTTGCTAATGATTTGTCACACAGCTCACGCCGGAATGGTTTCTTCGCTGTGTGAGAACATTGGTGTATTTGAAGGGTTCCTGGTTGTGAGAATGATTTGTCATACACCTCACGCTGGAATGGTTTCACTCCTGTGTGGACACGGTGGTGTATGCGAAGGGTTCCTGATTGTGAGAATGATTTGTCACACACCTGGCATTTAAAGCATTTATCTTCTGTGTGAGTACATTGGTTTAAACAGAGGGCTCCTGGTTGTGTGAATGATCTGTCACACACCTCATACCTGAATGGTCTTTCCCCCATGTGAATCCTCTGATGGAGCAAAGTTTCGATGAAGTGGTGAATGATTTGTCACACACCTCACATTTAAACAGTTTCTCTCCTGTGTGAATACTATGGTGTATGTAGAGTTGAACTGACTGTGAGAATGATTTGTCACACATCCGACATGGGAAGGGTTTCTCTCCTGTGTGGACACGTTGGTGTTTGCGCAGACATCCTGACTGTGAGAATGATTTGTCACACACCTCACAATGGAAGGGCTTCTCCCGAGTGTGGATACGCTTTGGTGTATGGAGTTTTGATGACTGGGAGAATGGTTTACCACACAGTCTGCACAGAAATGGCTTCTCCCCTGTGTGAATGTTTTGGTGCCTAAGGAAGGTTTAATGACAATGAGAATGATTTGTCACATCAGTTACATGTGAATGTTATTTTCCCCAGGTGAATGTGTTGGTCATTCAACAGACTCAATGGTCTTGGGAAATCCTGGTTACACATCCCAGATTTGAACCATTTCTCCCCAGAATTAATGCATTGGTGTTTCACGAATATAGGTAACTTTGCAAAAGCTCATTCATGGTTAAACATTTCCTCTATTATATAAACAGTGCTTTGTACATTTTAGCAGATTTACAACAAATGCACCTTATGTGTTAAGAGAGTCTTTCAGCCCACACACCTCAGACTTGAATAGCTTCTCCCCTGTAGGAATGAGTCAGTGGTCCATGAGGCTCAATGAATGATTGAAGCTGTCACCACACTTGGAGCCACTCACACTTCTTCCCAGCCTCATTCTGACCGATCACCCACAGCCGAACCTTCAGGTTGGTTCTGATGGAAGGCTCCACACCACTGACCAGTTTCAGGTCTGATGATATGTCAAAATATCCCAATTGAGATCCGGACAATTGCCTCACTGCCCAATCTTCTCTGTGTTGAACAATGCTTTGAAGTGACTGGAAGTCTTCCTCCAGTGGTGCAGATTTAACTTGGGTGATGGTCAAGCTCTATCTGTGCTATTTATTCCCTGTGTATTCTCTGATGTAGGAAGGTGCAATCCTTCTGTAAAACAGGAAACACGATTTTCACTCACTCTCCTCTTTTCTGAATAAGCTGATTTCCCACTCTTAACCAGTTTCACAGGATGTGGCTGTCACTGACTAGATTCGCTGAGAAAGTGAGGATTGGAGGTACTGGAGAGTCAGAGTCAAAAAGTGTGGCGCTGGGAAAGCACAGCAGGTCAGGCAGCATCCGACGAACGGGAGAGTTGATGATTTGGGCATAATGTCGTTCTTGATGAAGGGGTTATGGCCGAAATGTTGATTCACCTGCTTCTCGGATGCTGCCTCCCTGCTGTGCTTTTCCAGCACCACACATTTTGACAATAGACCAGCACTGTTGCTGATTTATATCCCACCTTCAAAAAGTGATGCTGAAGTACCCCCGGTAGTGTAAGGCTTTGGGGGAAGGGCTTGCACAGTTTGTGGATGTGAGACCCAAATTCTATCTACGAAGAAACTCACATGATTTTGCCCCAGAGACGATTCACAGTGCACAGGACAATAACCAACTCTCAACACATACACAGAGCTCAACACCAGGAAATCAATAAGAATCCTCATACCCTCGACATCTCTGAAATAATGACACCTCATCCTCTCATATTTAGAAATGTGCCATCAACAAAACTCAGCCTGGAAATGAGAGGGAAATGCTTCCAATAAACACACTCAATATCCAACACACAGCTCCAGTCAAACAGTTCAGCACAAAGCACCTAGTAAACAGCTCTCTCAGCTGAATCTTCTCACACAGTATAAGGGACATTTCCACCCCTGATTACCCACAGGATAGTCAGACTGCCTGAAGATTGGAGTGGATATTGTGGAAGACAATTTGTATAAAATCTACTCCTTCAATCAGCATCTCCTCACTTGGTTTCCCGTCCCTATAGGAAGTGAACCAGCTCTGGAAGAGGAAGAGGAGACAATGGGCAGAGTGGGTGGGCTCTCTGATTGACGTCTCTCACAGTCAATCCAAATATTAAGTGGGATTAAGTAAATTGATTAAATTGTATGAAGTCAGAGATGTCCCCCGGGCCTGTTGGCCTGCATCGTCGGATGCTAAAGGAGGCAATAGCAGAGATATTGGATGCATCAGTTATGATATTCCAAAATTCTCTGGATTTGGAAAAAAAGCATCAATGGATTGGAACCACAAAAAGTGGGAATCTATAGATCGGTTAGATTTACTTCTGTGGTGGGGAAGTTGTTTGAGTCAATCATAAAGGAGGAGATAACTGATTATTTGGAAAAACAAAGCGCAATTCACCAGTGTCACCATGGTTACATGAAGGGCAAGTTGTATTTGACAAATCTGCTGGAGTTCTTTGAGGCTGTAACCAACAAGGCCAATAATGGGGATTCGGTGGATGTGGTATATCTGGTTTTTCAGAAAGTATTGGCAAGGTGCCGTGTTAAAGACTGATCCAGAGGGTTAGATCCTAGGGGTGAAGTTTACAGTGGAGAAAGTGAGAACTGCAGATGCTAGAGGCCAGATTGAAAAATGTGATGCTGGAAAAACACAGCAGGCCAGGCAGCATCCGAGGAGCAGGAGAATCGACGTTTCGGGCCTAAGCCCTTCTGAAGTATACAGTATTGGCTTGGCAGGGGGATTGGCTGACTGACAGAAAACAGATGATTAGAAAAAAAGGTATTTTCTCTGGATGGCAAACTCTAACTAGTAGAGTGCTGCAAGGTTCAATTCTCTGACCTCAACTATTTACAATCTAGAAAAGTGATTTGCAGGCGGGAGAGTGCAACATAGAAAAATTCTTGGAAGATACTAAAATAAGTGGGAAAGCAGACTGTGATGAAGAGATGAAAGAATTTGCAGGTGAATACTCATAGATTAGGAGGATGGGCCAGAATCTGGTAGATGGTGTTCCATGGTGATAAATATGAGGTTATCCATTTTGGCCAGAAAAACTAAAGACAAATTACTATTTAAATGGAAAGCAGGTTCAAAGTATGTCAGTGCAGAAGGATCTGGGTGTTCTTGTGCATGAATTGCAGAAAGCGGGTAAGTAAGTACAACATACAATAAGAAAGGCAAATGGAATCTTGGTATTTATTGCAAAATCTGGATTATAAAAGTAAAGAAGAGTTTTATGGCATTGGTGGAAACACACTTGGAGTATTGTGTCCAGTTTGGGTGTCTTTATTTGAGGTGCCAAAGTTCAGGGGAGGTTCATCAGATTGAATCTAGGGATGAAAGGACTGTTGTACGAAGGGTGGTTGAATAGCTTGAGATTGTATCTGCTGGAGCTCAGATGAATGTGTGGGGAATTGAGACCAGTATAAAATCAGCCCAGACCATGTTAAATGGCAGAGCAGGCTTAAATGACCTCCTCCCACTCCCATTTCCTGTCTTTGTTTCTATTTCTGCAGTGTAGGGATTCAATGATTCTATGAGCATCTGGAGGTAGTATTCAGAACAAGAAATGAGCATCTGTTTTCAGTTAGTGGACACTTGGGTGTCCCATGTGGATGGGATAAAGCTGGCAAATCATTTTTAACCAACTGAATGGATTATTAGAACTCATATCCAAATATTGCATAGAAACAGTCTGAATGAATGATAAACACAGAAATGTCAAGATTGATATAGATATCGCTATCACTCTGCAGTGACACCTTCCAAACCTGTGATCCCTATCACTGACAAAGACAAGGGCAATAGATACATGGGAAGGGTACCGCCTGTAGGTTCCCTCCAAGCCACACACCATCCTGACATGGAATTTTATTGCTGTTCCCTTACTGTTGATGGCTGAAAACACTGAACTACCTCTCTAGAAAGTGCTGTGTGTCCCTATATGCAGGTCTGCTGCTTTCAAGAAGGCAGCCACCACCAAATCATGCAACAAATTCAGGAATGGAAATAAATGTTAGCCAAGCCAGCAATGCCCACTTCCTGTGAATTAATTTTAAAAAAAGGAAAAAATTGAACAAAAGTCCTCCGTACACACAATTCAGGAAGAGGACAAATACTTTACCTACACTGTAAGAAACTCAGAGGACCTGCATTTGAGGATTTGCCTTTTATGTTGTCTTTTGTTAAGTATATTTAATTATACTTCAATAATAAATTCTGCTCTGCTTCACTCCTTCTGACTGTCTGTATCATATCTTCTACGTGGTATCTCAGCTCAGGGAGAACTGTCAAGAAAGAGTAAGAATGCCTCTGCTTCTCAGGAGGCTAAGGAAATTCAGCATGTGCACAAGGGCTCTTACCCATTTTTATAGATGCACCGTACACAGCCTCATATCTCGGTGCATCACAGCGTACTATGGCAACTGGCCTTTCCAAGACTGCAAGAAATTGTAGAGAGCTGTGAACACAGCCCAGTCCACCCAAACCAGCTGATCACCCATTGACTCCATCCATAATTCACGCTGCCTCAGGAAAGCAACCAACATAATCAAAGACCCCTCCCACCCCAGTTATACTCTCTTCCACTTAGGTAGACGATATACATTTTGAATACATGTGCCAAGAGATGTAAGAACAGCTTCTTCCCTGCCATTATAAGACTTTTGAATTGATCTGTCAAATGTTAATTCTGATCTTTGTCCCTGTGCGTTCTCTGTGGCTGTATTACTGTATTCTGCAGGAAATAGTGAGGACTGAAGATCCTGGAGACCAGAGTTGAGAGTGTGGTGCTGGAAAAGCACAGCAGGTCAGGCAGCATCCGAGGAGCAGGAGAATCGATGTTTTGGGCATAAGCTCTTCATCAGGAATGAATGCCATATTCTGCACTCTGTTCTGGAACCCTGCTGCACTTTGCATAATAAAATCAGCCTGTACAGCATGCAAAACAACACTTTTCACTGCATCTTGGTACATGTCACAACATGTCAAGCATGCAGGTACAGTAGGCAGTGAAGAAAGCTAATAGCATGCTTGCCTTCATAACAAGAGGAATTGAGTATAGAAGCAAAGATGTCCTTCTGCAGCTGTACAGGGCCCTGGTGAGACACACCTGGAATATTGTGCTCAGTTTTGGTCTCCAAATTTGTGGAAAGACATTCTGGCTATTAAGGGAGTGCAGTGTAGGTTCACGAGGTCAATTCCCAGAATGGTGGGACTATGTTACACTGAAAGATTGGAGTGACCTGGCTTGTATATGCTTGAGTTTAGAAGGCTGAGAGGAGATCTGACTGAGACATATAAGATTATTAAATGATTGGACACTCTGGAGGCAGGAAGCATGTTTCCGTTGATGGGTGAGTCCCGAACCAGAAGATACAATTTAAAAATAAGGGGTAGGCCACTTAGAACAGAGTTAAGGAGAAACTTTTTCACCCAGAGCGTGGTGGGTGTATGGAATGCTCTGCCCCAGAAGGCTGTGGAGGCCAAGTCTCTGGATGCTTTCAAGAAAGAGTTGGATAGAGCTCTTAAGGATAGTGGAATCAAGGGTTATGGGGATATTGAGGAACAGGATACTGATTGAGGATGATCGGCCATGATCATAATGAATGGTGGTGCTGGCTCGAAGGGCAGAATGGCCTGCCCCTGCACCTATTGTCTATTGTCACCTCAAACTCAGATTGTGAGTTACAAAGATAAACTGATGACAGATTCCCGCAGCCCGAAAGTTTAGAAAGGTCCAAATTCTTTCATTATGCTGAAGGAATGCTGCAATGTTGGAGGAGCTGTCTTGAAGATAAGGCAGCCCTGTCTGCCATCAAGATAAATGTAAGAGGTCCCAAGCCATTGCTTTGCAAAAGAGCCAGGGAGTTTTCACTGATATTTGGGCAATATGGATGCCATATTCCATATCATTAAAACATTTTATTTGGATATTATCATATTGTTCTTTGTGGGAGGTTTGGTGGCCATCTTTGGTGTGTAAAAGTTTCACCTATGCGTTCATGGATGGAAACTTGTAACAGCAACAGCTCACAAGCCCTTTCAAGGCTACTGAAAGAGGATAAGGTTATGCCATCTCTAACTTCAGCTCAAATTCAGCTGTGGGTTCTCGGACTATGCGGAAAAAATTACAAGTTTGAACACTGTCTAGGGGACCAAGTACTAAATGTGGTTGCATTGAGCTGTTTCCCACTGGTAGATACACATCTGATAATACTGCCACTGGAAGAATTCATTCTGCTTTTAAACTTTCTGGACACCTTTCATGCTGCTGACAATACCCAACCACGGACAAAAAATGATTCTGTCCTGGCAAAACTAAACAGCTGGTGTCATGGGGAGACGAGAGGGCCATCAAGACCACATCATCAAAGACAATGACATTCTATGATGGGGAGCAAGAGTGACTGTCCAGTGCAAATGTTGCGGTCAGATACTGGCTGAACTCCACTAGGGTCATCCAGGGGTGTTCAAAATGAAGGTGTTGGCAAGAAGTTACATCCAGTGGCCAGGATTGGATGCAGACATAGCAGTGGCTAGAGGGCCAACAGGGACAACAAGCTTATCTATATTCATGGCAATGGCTGGATGAATCCTGGACCCGGATTATACCTTGACCGTCTAGTTCCTTTCATCAGCTCAATATTCTTAGTCATTGTAGATACCCACTCAAAGTTGTTGGACGTGCATAGAGTTGATTTGTCAAACATGGAGATGACAATAGAAAAGCAGCAAACATCTTTCACAATAGACCGTCTCTGGGAAATGTTGGTCACAAAAACATGCCATCATTTACTGGCAGGGAATTCGAGTATTTCCTAAGGTCAAATGGCATTCAACATGTAAGGACAGCTTATACCATCCATCGTTTGATGGTCTAGTGAACAGTGTGGTCCAAACTTTGGTCATAAGCTTAAAGAAACAGCCAAAAGCTTCATTCAACACTGAACTGTCCCAGTTCCTATTTGATTATTGGACCATCCTTCATTCACCTACATGGATTCCTCCAGCAGATTTGTTAATGGGGAGAACTCGTTGCACCAAGTTAAATGTGATGTTCCCAATCCTGGAGGGAGTGGAGGTTGAAACGACATCAGGAGCACCATTGACTTCCATGTGAACAAAAAGTAACTTTGTGACGGAGATGCCTGGAACATATGAAACGGGAAGGATTTGTATTCAGGAGACTCCAAACAAACATCTGACAGTTGCTGTTTTCACCAGGTTATGAGTATCATTGCTGTTTGACTGTGAGAGGAAAATATTTTATTTTTTTCAGTCTGTGGAAAAAGATTTTCAAGAATCGTAATCAGTATCCACAACTTGGGCATGGAAAATCTGTGATGTGCATCTGGGTATCGAAAGTGACGATTGGAGGAACAAAGAGAGTGAAGTATTTGGAGAGGGAAAGATGAACTGTCGAAGCTGTTTATGTTTCAGTAATATAAGTTCATTATTAATTTATTCAATACTTTATTATTTATACAATTTGTGCAGTAATTTATTCTGCAATCCAAGATGGCATTGGAACCGGGCAACATTATCCACCAGGTACAAGTGAAATTTATATTAAATAAATAATGAAGTAAAAAATAAATCAAAACAAATTATTAAATAGGTGCTTCGATAATTGAAGGACAAAGGGTTAATTGACAAAGGAAAAGAGTAGTTCTGGCGATACTTCAAGTAGCTACTTGCTCAGAATTTAGTTTTAATTCTCTGCTTAGTGGAGCAACCCATGCCATGCTGCAGTTGGGTTGATAAGACCCTGACTTCCTCTATCTTACGATTATACTGAGATTCTTTCTGAATGTCTTGCTGCAAGAACACAAGTGAAGCTCAGCACCAGTCTGCTAAAAAAAAACCGAAGAAATCGGCCCTTCCTCCATAATAGGAATCTTTTGTCTTCAGTGTGTATGGTTTACAAGATGAACTACAGCAACTAACAAAACGCAATTTGACAGAATTTTACAAAATCTGACCTCTCATGCTTTCAGAGGTCAATGAAGCTAGATCATCAGACCATACCAAACCGTCATCTCCCAGACCATACACAACCTCATCACCTCAGGAGATTTCCACCCACAGCTTCCAAATTCATAGTTTGGGAACTCTGCACAGCTCAATTATATCTCCTTCCCAAGATCCGCAATCCTGACCATCCCAGCCAAACCATTGCCTCAGCCTGCTCCTGCCCCACCGAACTCTTCTCCACCTACCTCAAAATTGTCCTGTCACACCTAGTCCAGTAACTCCCCACAAACATTCGACACACCATCTACGCCCTCCATCTCCTCCAAGACTTCCGTTTCCTTGGCCCCCAACACCTCTTCATCATCACTGGCATCCAATCACTCTACAGCTCCATCTGCCATGACCAAGGCCTCCAAGCCCTCCAAGCCCTCCATTTCTTCCTCTCCGACCTCCACTGACACTTTCATTCATTTGGCTGAACTGGTCCTCACCCTTAACAATTTCTCCTTCGAATCCTCCCACTTCCTCCATGCGAAAGGGGTAGCCATAGGAATCCGTATGGGCCCCAGCTATGCCTGTCTTTTTGATCGCTACGTAGAACAGTCCATCTTCTGTAGTTACATGGGCACCATTCCCCACTTCTTCCTCCGCTACATTTCTGACAGCACTAGCGCCACCTCGTGCTCCCGCGAGGAGGTTGAGCAGTTCATCAACTTCACCAACACATTCCTCTCTGACCTTAAATTAACCTGGATCATCGCTGACACCTCCCTCCCCTTCCTGGAACTCTCCATCTCCATCAATGATGACCGACTTAGCACTGACATTTTTAACAAACCCATCAACTCCCACAGCTACCTGGATTACACCTCTTCCAATCCTACCTCCTGCAAAAATGCTATCCCGTATTCCCAATTCCTCTGCATCCACCGGACCTGCTCCCAGGAAGACTAGTTCCATCACAGAGCGCACCAGATAGCCTCCTTCTTTAAAGACCATAAATTCCCTTCCCACGTGATTGAAGATGCCCTCCAACACGGACACACCCCCTGGCCCTCACCTTCCACCCCACCAACCTCTTCATAAACCGTATCATCTACCAACGTTTCTACTACCTACAAACGGATCCCACCACCAGGGATATATTTCCCTTCCCACCGCTATCCACTTTCCACAAAGAGCGTTCCCTCCGTGACTACCTGGTCAGGTCCATGCCCCCCAACAGCCCACCTTCCCCTCCTCGCACCTTCCCCTGCCACCGCAGGAATTGCAAAACCTGTGCCCACACCTTCCCCTCACCTCCATCCAAGGCCCCAAAGGAGCCTTCCACATCCATGAAATTTTCACCAATGTCATTTATTGCATCCAAACAATTCTGACTTTATTTCGGGCATAGCTTTCAGAAAGTTGGATTTTTCTTTCAGCTAATGTCAAATTTATTTATTTTTTGTTATGCTTTAACCACTGGTCATTGACATTCTTCTGTAGCATCTCCATTCAAATTAATTGAATCTGTCTCTTGCTCCTTTCTCAATTGTTTGTTGAATATTTCACTGTTTTAACAGCAGATCTTCAGTGGTTAGTTGATGAGCTGGTTTGGTTCGTGCTCAGATATTACTTCACGGTCACAAGGTATGTTAATTACCCCCACCACCATTTTGTTCTGGGCACCCAAACCCTACAGGAATACTTGGTTTATCTCCCTCACTCTTGCTCCATTCACAGAGTGCAAGTAGCAACCTTTAATACCCTCAGTGAATTTTCAATGGACAATTAAATGATTGATATGTTCTAAATGAACAAGAGGGCTCACTGAAACCCATGAGTCTATTTCAACTTCCAGATGAAAAATGCATGATGTAACTATCTGCCTTGCTCTGGTGACTTTTAGTATGGCCACACACACACAAAGCCTGCATCTTCGTAGCATTCATTGACACAAATCCATTGTACCAATATTCATTTGGAAATCCTGAAAAAAATACATTTTGATGAATCTTGCATTCATCAGGGTTGGCTGAAGCATTTACTCTGCCATTCATGAAATAGCAAGTAAACGCAAAAGTACATTTCCAATGTATGAGAGGAAAGGTGTTTGTCAAATAGACTGTGACTCATAGATATGTCATCAAGACAAATGCATGAGTTTGATGTTTAAATGATGATTACCAGTTAATTGATAGACTATTGTGTAAGTGAAATCAAACTGTGTGATTCTAATTGGTAATGTTTTGCCCTGGGTGACCCAAAGACTGATGAGGTCAATGATTTTATTGGGTTGAACCAGTGTGTACATGATCTTTCTGTCTGCAAAGAATACGACAATATGTATTAACATATTTAGGTTGCAGTATATGCACGTGGACCACAGCGTGAGCTTGAGTGTCAATCTTGAGTTGATTACATGTTAAACTAGAGTATCCTCTATTGTCACATGTACTCAAGTACAGAAGTACTGGAGTACACAATTTTTTTTTACAGTGTCACGTCTTATGGAGCCATCATAGATACAAAGTACCTCAGTACAACCCTCAGGGACAAAACAAGAATAAAAAGAAAAGTAGTTGCATTACTTTACAGTCATTCATTGTTAAAGTTAGAAATGCGACATCGCCAAAAGGATAGCCATTGCAGTCAGATAAACATTATATTGCAGTAGCTCAGTGCAAAGGCTTCCACAGTGGTCTGACTGCCAGCATCAGACCCCTACCCCACAACTGTCCCTGCTCCACTTAAAGCCTGTAGTCCATGCAACACCAGCTCTCAGGTGCTCCAATGTAAATATTCTCAGAGACTCGCTTCCCCTTGCTGGCCTGCGCTCTGGGATTCGCCTCCTTGACGACCATCTCCTCCAATTAACTCCAAGTCAAAAACTGAGAAACAAAAGCGGCAAAGGAGGAAAAAAGAGAGGGAAAAGAATGGAGCAGAGAAGCTTTGGTTGGGGCATTTTACTCTGCCTTCATCTTGAACCAAGCTTTACTTGTGTAAAATAAAGAGAAGAAATAGATATCAAGTGTATTTAAAATACAGTATTAATGTCCCAATTGCATCAACAACAATGTATTGTGACAGAAGAGTGTCAGACACATTGTGGAGAGCAACAATCGTGTATAACTCAGTGAGGGCTTCTCAACATTGATTGACGTAGAATGAAAGAAGGGCTGAATTATCCCCAAATTGTCAAAATGCATGAAGTCCAAACTCTACTGATGAGATACTGTAAAATGATAGGAGTCCTGAATTAGGAAGAGATTCTGTGGCTATGGAATGAGACAGCGGCAACTGTCATTGCAGAGCAGACACCTACCTCTGAAATAAACATTTAAGTGGCGACGAACATAATTGCCTGTAGGCCGGTATTCTGTCAAAAAAAAACATTCTCCATTTCCATGTGCACAGCACAGTGGCTATGACTAGCCAGCTGTCGGTCCCTTTCTGAATCCCCTGTTTATATGGCCCAGATTAACATCCTCAATGAAGGATTTCATAGTCATTAAGATCCACCTGTTCTAATCACTGCATGGAGTAAACAGAGATCCCAGCAATGGGAGTCACAAGTTCTACCAAGTGAGTAACTTGGGTCTATCTGACTTGTATGGCTGACATATAGCCAAGTGACCAACATGTGCTGAGAATGGATTTGGTACCACCACTCAGCATAGCATCCTCAACATGATGATGATTTCAGACATAATGTATGAAATTTGAATTGCATGAATGACCTGGAAAAAGGATAGGCATTACAGAGAGCCCAAAAGGTGAAATCAAAACAGAAAATTAATCTTGTTGGTCAGGCAACATCTGTGGCAAGAGTCAGAGATAATATTGCAACTGACATTTCATAAGAACTGGATTTGTTATTCCTGTAATTCCACAATGGATTCTAGCCTGTTGTGTACTTCTTGAACATGTTTTTTTTTCAGATCTCTAACATTTACAGAAGTTTGTTTCCATCATAATGATAGTAAAATAGATGGAATTGAACTCTCATCTGCACAGAAATGGAAACGTTCACTTAATAGTTTCAACCATTAAGATATCTCCCAGGACATTTCACACACACAGCTCACTGAGTGGCTGCTTTCCTTAACTGTTAATTGAGGAATGTTGTGATTAAGCCAGTCTTAAATTACATAGAACAGTTTTGTCTTGAGGTTTTAGGTCTGCTCAAATCAGGCGATAATTGACTGCTGTCCACACATGAATCAGATTGGAAGCTGTGATCTCAATGATGGGTTGTTCAAAGTGCACAAAGCCAGTAAAATGAACCTCTCTTCACTGATCATCTCGGACCTGCTGTGCACTGTCAGATGTTTCAGCTTTTCATTTGTTGCATTCAGTGTAATTAACAACTTTCCTGACAACTTGCCTCGAAGCTTCAGTGGCAGCCATGACATTCTTCTCAACCTTTCTCATCGAATATCACTGGCCATTATTTATTATTCCTGGTCGCCCTTGAGAAGTTAGTGAGCTACCCTCTTAAACTGCTGCACTCCACATGCTGTAGATTGACTCAGAATGCCCTTGGGGGTGGTGGAAGTTTGGATATTAACCAAGTGACAGAGGGGATGGTGAATGGTTTGGAGGGAAACTTGCAGATGGTGGTATTCCCATGTATCAGTTGCCCTTGTCCTTCTGGGTAGAAGTGGTCATGGGTTTGATAAGTGCTGTCTAAGGATATTTAGCAAATGGCAGTGCATCTTGCTGATAGTACACTTTATTGCTACTGAGTCTATTCTGGAAGGAGTGAAGATAGTGTCAAACAAGTAGGCTACTTTATCCTGGATGGTGTCAAGCTTCTTGATTGTTGGTGGAGTTGCACCCATCCAGACAAATGGGGAGTATTCCATCAGAGGGAAAAAGAAGGGCTTATGCCCAAAGCGTCGATTCTCCTGCTCCTTTGATGCTGCCTGATCAGCTGCGCTTTTCCAGCAACACATTTTTCAACAGTATTCCATCAGACTCATGATTTGTGTCTTGTGGATGGGAGAACAGGCTTTGGGTAGTCAGGAGGTGTGTAACACGCTACAGCATTTCCAACTTCATTACGAGCACATTTTCCTCATATATAAGGTCCCAAACTGCTCTTAATATTCAAAACGCAGTCTGATCAGAGTATTATATGGCCTCAGCAATACATCTCCGGTCTTGTATCCTAGCATTCTTGAAATGAGTGCTGACATTGCATTTGTATTACTAACTGCCAATCGAATCTACATGTTAACATTCAGCAAATGCTTCCTGCCAAAGTGCACATCCTCATATATTATTCTTGCCAATTCCTTGCCCACTTGCTCAGCATGTCCAAGTTCTTCTGCAGCCTCCCTGCTTTCCCAACACTACCTGTCACTGATTATCTTTGTATCATCTCCAGATTTAGCAAACATGTCCTCAGTTCCAGCGTGCATATTGTTAATACATAACATAAATAGTTGTGGTCCCAACACAGACCTCTGTAGAACTCCGCTAGTCACTGGTTGCCATTCTGGAAAAGACAACTTTATCCTTACTGTCTGTATTCTGCTAGTCAGCTAATACTCTATCCATGTTAGAACATTGCGCGTTACACCATGGGCTCTAACCTGTGTGGCACATTGGCCTCTGGTAATCCAAATAGATCACATTCACTGGTTCTTTTTGTCTAATCTGCTTGTTACCTCCTCAAATAATTCTAACAGATTTGTGAGACATAATCTCCCCTGGGTGAAGCCATGCTGACAGTTCTATTCTACCATGAGTTTCCATGTACTCCACAATCTCATCCTTAATAGCAAACACTAAAATCTTTCCAATGACTGAGGTTAGGTTAACCAGCCTATAGTTTCTCATCTTCTGACTCTCTCCCTTCTTAAACAGGGATATTACATGAGCCATTTTCCAGTCCTCTTGGACCCTCCAGTGATTCCTGAAAGATCACTACCAATGCTTCCACAATCTGCTCAACTCTTTCCATCAGAACTCTGGGATGCAGTTCATCTGAGCCGGGTGAGTTATCTCCCTTCAGACTTTTCAGCTTCCGCAGCACCATCTCCTTAGTGATGATCACCACATTCACCTCAATCCTATGGTTCTCTTGAAGTTGTGGTATATTGCTGGTGCATTCTAGTATGAAAATTGATATAAAATGTTCATTCAGTTCCTTCAATACTGCTTTTCTCTCCATTACTACTTCTCCAGCCTCATTTTGCAGTGGCCTAAGATTCACTCGTTGCTCTCTGCGCTTTTAGATACCTTAAAAAGTACACTCTTGCAGTCTCCCTTCAGTTATGGTCAGCTTACTCTCATATTTCAGGTTTCCAACCCATTTTTAAAATTATTCTCAGCTGATTTTTAAAGGTTTCCTTAGTCTCTGACTTCCCATTGATCTTCACCAGTTTGATGCTTTCCTTTCACTTCTATGCTGTGCCTAACGTCCCTCATCCTCCAGTTAGTTTGCTTATTCTTTCCTGAGATGAATTTCTGCTGCACCTTCCGAATTACCTTCAGAAGCCCATTACTGCTCCACCATCTTCCAGTCAACTGGCCAGCATCTTCCTCATGTTATTGTAGTTACCTTTACTCAATTGTAATATCATTGAATCTAGTTCCAACTTTTCCCTCTCAAAAAGCTGCGTGAATTCTATCACATGGTTACTGCCATCTACAGATTCCTTCACCTCAGGATTCTCATCGAGTCTGCCTCATTTGACACCACCAAATCTAGAATTGCTTGTTTCCTAGTGGGCTGTTTAACAAGTTGCTCCACAAAGAAACTGGTAGACATTCCACATATTCCTTTTCTTGAGATATGTTTTTCCCAGTCCACCTGCATACTGAACTCCCCCAATGATTATTGTAATGGTACCTTGTATTACATGCCTTTTCTAACTCATAATTTATTACCTTCTCCACATCTTGGCGACTGGTAGGAGACCTATACACAGTACTCATGAGGGTATTTATTCCTTTGCAGTTCTTCAACAGTGCCCACACAGATTTGATGCTTTGTAATTCTATATCACTTCTTGTTGTGATATCTGCAACATTATACCACCTATTTCAATCTGCACTACAAGCTCTTTTACACAGTTTTGAATACGGCCTGCATTAAGTACACCACTCTCAGTTCTGCATTGACTGATCCGCTTCTCATAGTAGTCCCCTACTCTGCTGTGCCTGAAGTTAGATTCCTGACCCTGTCCATTATCTGTGTCTAGTTGCTTGTTTTGAAGACTATAATGTCTGCTGATCCCTCCCTCCTTTAAGGTAGCAATAATTTTCCATATAACTGAGCCCAGGCTGAACCCCAACCCCACTATTTTGATCAAAACCCTATCCACAGTCCTAGTTATGTGATTCATCATGAATTAGGTGGAGTCCATCCCGTCAAGACAGTTCCCTCCTTCCCCAGTACTGATGCTGCTGTCCCATAAGTTTGAATGCATTTCTCCCAAACTGATCTTTCCATTCAGCTCTTTTATCTTGTTGACCCTGTACCAATTTGTTTATGGCTCAGGTGGAAATTCAGAGATTATTACCATTTTTGTTCTAATTCTTAATTTATCCCCAAGATGCCCATATTTCCACACTAGAACCTCTGTCCTCTTTCTAGCTATGTCATTGATATCTACCAGATCTTTCTCCTCCCACTCCATGTTCCTCTGTAGCCTGGATGAAATATGGCACCATGCAGCCAACATAGCCTTTGGGACTCTTGAATTGGCCTCAGACAACAGTGTCTATTCCCCCGAATATACTGTCCCCAATTACAACGGCATTTCTCTCTCACCATTTGCTGATGTGTTGTATGTTTAAACTTCAAACTCCAGCTCATTAATTCTGAGCTGAAGTACTTGAAGCAAGAAACACTTGCTATAGATGTGCTCATTTCGAACCACAATGGGGTTCACCACATCCCACATCATGCAGGGAAAACAAATTCCCTGACCTCGTATCTCTATTTTGATTACACTGTTCTTCATTTGTTTTTTTTTCTCTCAGTTTGGTACTGGTCTTTTAGGTTGTGGCCTGAAAATATTTCTCCCATTTACCTTCATTCTGATAGTAGCCTCTAAAAAATGCCAAACTAGTAGATATGACCAACTAATACACTTCTGTTTTGCCTCCAGTGTCACTCTTGTGCTAGGCCCTAACTCTTAGCGAAACTGGGGCTGCAGATGCTGGAGATCAGAGCCGAGAGTGCAGCACTGGAAAATCACAGCAGGTCAGGCAATATCCAAGGAGCAAGAGAATCGACATTTTGGGCAGAAGCCCTTCATCAGGAATCTTCGGGCAAAAGCCCTTCCTGATGAAGGGCCTAAACCTCTTGACCCTAACCCTGGGCTACCATTTATCCTGTTGAAAAGAATCTCACAAACTATGAGCCTCAGGAAAAAGAAAGCAAAACACACTTCGTTCGTCTCTGCACCAACTTCCCTCATTGCCACCAAATTCCCCGATTTCGGACCACATTCCACTCACGATGGGATCTCTCTTTCCTGACTGTGTGAAGTGTGAGGGCAAATTGGATATGTTGTGGCAGAAAATTGGACACAGAACGTGATTTAATTGAAATGTTTAATCCAATGGAAATCTTACATTTTACCACAGCAGAAGTACAGATTGAAAACTATTGGGAAAATGAATTAAAAGGGAGGTTTGGGAGCATGTTCTCACTCAATCATGATAACATGATTGTTATGGAACAAGTTATCTGAAGTGGTGACAGATGGAGAAGATCTAATCGCATTGAAAAGATTGTGGATGTTTCCTGGAAGAGGCAGCAGCAAGGACCAGCGGGCAGCTGGGAATATAGTTGGGCAGCAGCTGAACCTGAGACACTACGCTCCCCACCCTCCTGCTCTAATAAAAAAGAGGATTGTGTGGTGTGTTGATAAGGTAGGACAGTTTCATTTGCATTTCTTCCATATCTTGTGATTGTTTAAAGCGTTTTTTTTCGTTTTTATTTACTGAACCTATCCATTGGTTATTTGAATAAGACCACAACAGAGAAGTACGAGAAATTATTTAACTCATAACTTTGTATAAATTAATTAACTAAGTAGAGATGGCTTGTCGGGTGATGTGCTGTAGCTGTATGATATGGGAGCTGGCTGAGCCCATTGTGAACTGCAGTGACCATATCTGCAGCAAGTGTTGGTTGCTGGAAGGAGTCTGGCTCAGAGTCGATGATCGGGAATCTGAGCATCAAACTCTGTGGCACATCTAGGAGGGGAAGAGTTACTTGGATGCTTTATTTCAGGAGACAGTCACACCCGGTAGATTAAGTAATTCAAATTCAGTTAGTGATCAGGCACAACAGGGTGCGATTGCAAGTGAGTCAGATAGGGAGATCCCGAGTTCAGGAGTGGAGGAGCCTCAGCTTTTTACCTTATCAAATAGGTATGTGATTCTTGCTCCCCGTACGGATGAGGAAAAGGGTTGCACGGAGGATGAGCTGAAAAATGTGCTGCTGGAAAAGCGTAGCATGTCAGGCAGCATCCAAAGAGCAGGAGAATCGACGTTTGGAGCATAAGCCCTTCTTCAGGAAACATCCTGAAACGTCGATTCTCCTGCTCCTTGAATGCTGCCTGACCTGCTGCGCTTTTCCAGCAACACATTTTTCAGCTCTGATCTCCAGCATCTGCAGTCCTCACTTTCTCCTGCATGGAGGATGAGCCAGCTGACCATGGCACCATGGTGCAGGAGGCTGTTCAAGAGGGCAGTAGTAAAAGACAAGTGTTAGTTTTAGGGGATTCTACAATTAGGGGGATAGATAGTATCCATTGCAAGCTGGTTTGGGGAGTCCCGCATGGTCCGCTGCCTGCCTGTGTAGGGTGCAGGACATCTCTGACTGGCTTGAAAGGATATTGAAGCAGAAGGGGAAGGATCCAGTTGTTGTGATCCACGTTGGGACTGACAACATAGACAAGGCAAGGACAGAGGATCTGTTTTGGATTATCAAGCTCAAGGAACAAAATTAATTAATTGTTCCCTAGGGTCATAATCTCCGGATTACTGCCTGACCCACGTGCAAATTGGGTTAGGGATGAGAAAATTAGGGAAGTAAACACGTGGCTAAGGGAATGGTGTAGGAAAGAGGGGTTCCATTTCATGGGGAGTTGGCATCAAATTTGGAACCAGGGGTATCCGTACTGGTGGGATAGTCTCCACCTGACATGACCTGGGACCAGTGTTCTAGCGAAAAGGATAAGTCGGGTGCTCACTAGGAATTTAAATTCGAGAGTCAGGAGGAAGGCAAAGGGAAAGCGACAAGAGGTATAATGGTTAAAAAAAGGTAAATATCAGGTTGGCATGTGTGCAGGAGGGTTTAGGTTCAAGGCAGACTATGAAAGAAGCAAAAGGGAAGGATAAATCAGGAGATATTAGAGATGTTGTGAATCAGGATGGTAAGAAAGCTAGCATTAAGGCACTTTACCTGAGTGCTCATAGCATTCGGAACAAGCTTGATGAGTTAATGGTACAAATCATTACAAATGAATATGATTTGGTAGCCATTATGGAAACATAGTTACAGGATGATCACAACTTGGAGTTAAATATCCAGGGGTACCAGACTATTTGGAAGGACAGACAGGAATGGAACGGAGGTGGTGTAACTCCGATATTCAAGGGCAACATGTGGGCAGTGCTGAGATATGATATTGGTTCTATGGAGAAGGAAGCTGAATGCATTTGGGTGGAAATTAGAAATTCGAAGAAAAAGCCATGGATCGACGTATCTTATAGACCACCAAATAATAACATCACATTGGGGCAGGCAATAAACACAAAAATAACTAAGGCCTGTAAAAATGGTACGGCTATTATCATGGGGGATTTTAATCTACATGTAGATTGATTGAACCAGCTCAGTCAGAGTAGCCTTGTGGAGGAGTTTGTTGAGTGAATCCATGATAGTTTTCTTGAACAGTATGTAATGGAACCAACGAGGGAGCCAGTTATCCTAGACCTGGTTCTGTGTAATGAGACAGGAATAATTAATGACCACATTGCTCGGGATCCTCTTGGAAGAATACAATTCAATCACAGTATGGTTGAATTTAAAATGCAGATGGAGAGTGGGAAGATAAAGTCCAATAGCAGGGTCTGTGCCTGAGCAAGGGTGACTACAATATATTGACGGAGGACCTGGCTAAAGTAGACTGGGAACAAAGATTTTGTGGTGGGACAGCTGACAAGCAGTGGAGGACATTCAAGAAAGTTTTTCAAACTGTTCAGCAAAAGTATATTCTAGTGAAAAGGAAGGACTGTCAGAAAAGGGGTAATCTGCCATGGGTGTTATGGAGCCAATCAAACTGAAAGAGAAAACGTACACAGTGGCCAAAAACAGCATGACACTTGAAGATTTTGAAAACTTTCAAGGTCAACAGAGAGCCACAAAAAGAGCTATAAAGAAAAGTAAAATAGATCATGAGAAAAAAACTAGCACTTAATTTCAAGACAGATAGCAAAAGTTTCTATAAATGTGTAAGACGAAAAAGAGTGGCTAAAGTAAACGTTTGTCCTTTAGAGGATGAGAAGAGGCATTTAGTTATGGGATATGATGACATGGCCATGGCATTGAACAGGCATTTTGTATCAGCCTTCACAGTGGAGGACACTAATAACACGCCAGTAATTGACAAAGAGACGAAGGTAGGTGAGGACCTGAACACAATCATTTTTACTGAAGAGCAAGTGTTGGGCAAGCTAATGGAGCTAAGGATAGACAAGTCTCCTGGTCCTGATGGAATGCACCCATGGATGCTAAATGAGATGGCAGGCGAAGCAGCAGGTGCACTTCAATAATTTTCCAAAATCCGCTGGACATTGTGGCAGTCCTAGCAGATTGGGAAACAGCAAATATGATACCACTGCTTAAAAGAAAGGTATATAAAAAAGGGGGAATGATGGACCAGTTAGCTTAACCTCTGCCCTGGGGAAGATACTTGAGTCTATTATCAAGGAAGAAATAGCAGGGCATTCCGAAAAAAAAAGTTCCATTGTAGAGATGCAGCATGGGTTCATGAAGGGCATGTCATGCCTGACAGATCGTTTGGAATGCTACGAAGACATCTCAAGCAAGGTGGAACAATGGGGACCCAGTGGATGTGGTGTACCTAGATTTCCAAAATGCCTTCAACAAGGTGCTGCACAAGAGGCTGCTGTATAAGATAAGGATGCATGGTGTTGGGGGAGAGTATTAACATGGACAGAGAATTCGTTGATTAACTGGAAGTAAAGAGTGGGGTTAAATGAATGCTATTCTCGCTGGCAATCAACGACTAGTGGCATGTCACAGGGAATGGTGTTGAGACCACAATTATTTTCAATTCATATAGATGTTCTGGAGTTGGGGAACATGTGTGTACCGTGTGAAAGTTTGCAGATGAGACTAAGATAAGTGGGAGAGCAAAGTGTGCAGAGGACTGTGAAACTTTGCAGAGGAACAAAGACACATTGAGTGAGTGGGCAAAGGTCTGGCAGATAGAACACAATGTTAATAAATGTGAAGTCATACATTTCGGTAGGATCAACACCAAAAAAGATTATTGCTTGAATGTTAAAATATTGCAACATGCTGCTATGCAGAGGGTCCTGGGTGTCCTTGTGCATTAATCACAGAAGATTGTTCTGTAGGTACAAGTGATTAGGAAGGTAAATGGAAATTTATCCTTCATTGCTGAAGGGATTGAGGTTAAGTGCAGAGAAGTAATGTTGCAGAGAAGTAATGGTGCTGGTGAGGTCACACCTGGAGTCCTCTGTGTGGTTTTGGTCTCCATACTTGAGAAAGGATGTACTGGCACTGGAGGGGTGCAGAGGAGTTTCACAAGGTTGATACCTGAGTTGAAAATTTTGGGTTATGAGGCAAGACTGGGTAGGTTGAGATTATATTCACTGGGATTTAGAAAACTGAGGGTGATCTTATCGAAACATATAAAATTATGAAGGGAATGGATAAGATAGTAGTAGAGAGAATGTTTCCACTGGAAGTGAACCAAGGGCAAGAGGGCAGAGCTCCACGATTACAGGGAGCAGATTTAGGACTGAATTGAGAAAGAACTGTACCCAGAAAGCTGTTAATCCATGGAATTCCTTGCTTAGGGAAATAATTGACTCTACTTCAGTAAACCTTTTGAAAGCTAAGGTAGATTTTCTTGCAAAATAAAGCAATTAAGGGTTAAGTTGAGAGGGCGGGTAAGTGGACCTGAGGCCATGAAAAGATCAGCCATGATCTTATCTAATGGTGGAGCAGGCTCAACGAGCGGGACGGCCTATTCCTTCTCCTAGTTCTTATGCTTTTATGAAGAACAGAAAGTTTCAGGGCTATGAGCTATCACTCCCCATTAGTTGGTACCGATACAGCAGCCCAAAGTCTTCTGTGTTGTGGCGCTTCAATGATGCACAGATCTCTCTCATTTTATTTCTCCAGCGCTGTCACGCCCACCTTATTAAATATTCTTGTCCTCCTCGTTTCCTTTCGTTCTTTCACTTCCATAAACAATCGGTATCGAGGGGCATTTCGCACTCACTCCTGCATTTCACTTCAAGCACCAATAGCCAGTAAGTGACGGCTATGTGTTAATTCGGGGAATAACTATGCACGCAAATTGCGTCAGGCATTTGGAATTCTCTTTTACAAATGGTTGGTGATATTCCACCAATTGTTGTTACGTCTGATAGTTTGGAAGATTGATAGCGCAGACTTTGCAGATTCTGTTTGTTTAATAACTGTGACTAACGCCAATCTCCGTGGGAACACTGACTATCACCAGGGATTTTATCTTAGTGATAAATAACATGCTCCTCTCAACATTCCCTGATCAACACGAAGTGTGGTCTGAAACACAGAGTCAAGCGATTCTGCACACGCAGGGAAAAATGCATTCGAACCAACCAGCGCCGCAAAAACCGGCAGTTCCAGTGGACTTTCAGATACTGCAGTCACTGAAGAAAATCGAGAAGGTATACTATCCTGTCCTCGCTGCTGTTGGCGTTTGTTGTAAGTCTTTGTGTATAGTTATTATTTCTGTGCTCTTTAACTGTCCTGCTGTCATCTGATGTAATGTTCTTCCATCATGTTAATTGTTATGTTTGATCCGGTTTCGTTCGCCGCACTAATTCACTAAAGCACGTTCATCATAAATTCTTGTTGTTTAAAAAATTATATTACTCTATGACTACAGCCGGTAGTTCGTAACTACCCGTTTACTATTTATTCATATTTTGGTTCTATATATTTGTCATTCAACATTTAGAATTACCGGATGTACAGAGCATGTTTCTGGATTGAGTACTTTTTTAGACCAGAAATAACTGGTCTTGAGTTCACTGTTTTCTTTTAAATGCTGATAAGTAGGAATATTTATCAAAGCTAAAACACTTAGAGAAACAAGTTAGGTGCCAAAAGGACGGTGTTAGTGTACTATATCGGAGACGGACTGGATATTTTTGAACTGATCTCTATCATATTCCTGCTTCAGGGCCGTATTTGAGGGATTACATATTTACTTGATATGACCTGCAAATATATTTGCACAGGATGTGGGCGTCTTTGGCGGGAGAAGTAATTATTTCCCATCTCTATTTACTCTTGAGGTTCGGATGATGAGCCACCACAGTTATTTTGGTGTAGGTACGCTCAAAATGCTGTTTGTGAGCAGGTTCCGGGGTTAGGGCTGTGCACCATTGAAGGAAAAGCAATGGATTTTCAAACTAGTAATTATGGGTCATTTGGAGGCTGCTGCAGATCCTGTTGTTTCCATCTATCTGCTGGACTCGTCATTCCAGATTTTAGTGGCTGTGGATTTGAAAAGAGTTTTCTGAAGTAACTTGTAGTTCTAAAGCAGACACTGCTGCGACTAGGTATGTTGGAAGAGGTAATTGTGTCGGTGGTGCTAATCATGAAGGCTGATTTTTGCTCAGCGGTGTGAAGTTTCTCCAGCTTGTTGTTGGAGTTTCACTAATCCAGGCAAATGGGGATTATTCCATTATACTCCTGACTTGTAACTCCTAAATGCTGGGCAGTCTCTGGGGAGTCAAATGAGTTACTCCTTATAGCATATTTTGCCTTTGACTTGACCTTGTAAGCTCAATATTTATCTGGCTAATATTGTCAATGGTGAACAGACAACTTTGATACTGGGGAATTCCTTGATGATAATGCCATTGAATGTCGAGGGGCCACAGCTCAGCTCCCTCTTGTTGAGCTGGCACATGTGTGGCATAAATTTTACTCGCCATTTGTCAGCCCAAGCCTCTGTACTGTGCAGATCTTGCTGAATTTCGACACGGACTGCTACAGTATCTGAGAAGTTGCAAGCATTGCAGGGTATGTACAATCATCAGTACCATCCCCACTGCTGGCCTTGTCATGTTGCAGCTGAACATGGCTGGACAGAGGACGTAGCTCGAAGGAACTCCTACAGAGATGTGCTCATGCTGAGGTGACAGGCATTAGGTGTAACTACTGTTCCTGCATATTTGACATTGATTCCAAATGACACTCGTTTTAATCTCGCTCATTTCTTACTCAATCAAATGCTGCTTTGCTCTCATAAGCAATCACTCTCATTTCACCTTTTGAATGCAGTTCTTTTGTCCTTTTCTGAACGGAGGGTGTAATGAGATCAGGAGCTGAATAGGCCTGACAGAATCCAAATTGAATATCAGAGACGAGAAAAAAAAACTGAATGAACTGTGGATGCTGGAAATCTGAAAGAAAAACAGGAATGGCTGGGAAATCTCTGCAGATCTGGCAGCATCCGTGGAGAGAAAGCACAGTTGACGTTTCGAGTTATTTGTAAGTATCCGTGAACGTGAAGCACTAACGGTGCTTTCTGTTTATAGATGCTGCCAGACCCCTGAATTTTTCCAGTAACTTCTGCTCTTTTTTCTCAGGTTCAGTGAGCTGGTTATTGCTAAGTTCTGCTTGAAAGAATTGTTGATGATCCCTTCCATCGCTTTTCTGATGCTTGGGAGGTATTCAATGGGCTGGGAATTGGCCAGATGTGTTTATTCTGTTTATTGTATGCAGAACATTCCTGGGAAATGCTCTACAATGCCGGGTAAGTGCCCTTTTGGTTGGTGCGCAGGAACAGCTTGGCTGTGTGCACAACAAGTTATGGAGCACTTGTCATATTGACAGGACCCATAGACTTTACAATAACTAGTGCCTCCAGCGATTTCTTGACATGCTGTGGAGTGAACCGAATTGGATAAAGAGCCTTTAGAGGAGAGTAGGTCGACCATCCATTCAGCACTTGTGGCTGAAGATAGTTGTAAAGGCTTTAACCTTATCTTTTACACCGCCAGTTTAAGGATGGTGGATATTTGTGGAACGTTCTCCAACTTTTTTCTGGTTGAATTTCCACCACCGATGACCACTGGATCTGGCAGGACAGCTGCATTTAGATCTGATCCGTTGGACATAAAATTTGTTTTTCTCTGTCTTTCTGTCTCTGCTTAGGCAGTTCGTCACGCAATTAGTTCTGGTTAATTCTTCCTCACGTGAACCCTCAACTTTAAGCATGTTCCAAGTTGCTTTTGACATTCCCTTCTGCACCGGTTTTCGACTCTGTTTTAATTCACTGTTTAATGACAATTGTCAATTCGGAGCCATGAGGGTGCATTGAAGTAGAATTATCTTGCTACTTATAGTCTACAGAATCCCATTAATGTTCACTGCTGAGTTGTTCCAGCAGTTTGAAGCCTCTTTCGTTTGGCACAGTATAAGTGCCTCACAACAGTGGGAACCTTTTTTCTCTGATGGAAATGGGTAGCACTAGGGGACATAGCTCTATTAGGATATATATAGGACAGATGTCAGAGTTAGTTTCTTTATTCGGAGTGCAGTAGGGCCGTGGAACCTCTCGCCTGCAGCAGTAGTGGATTCCCAACTTGAAGGGCATTTAAATAGTCATCAGATAAACAAATGGATGAAAATGGAATCGTGTAGTTTAGATGGGCTTCAGATTGGTTCTCCAGGTCAACACAACATTGTGGGCCGAAAGGGCTGTGCTGCGCTGTAATGTTCTATGTTCTAACACAATAGAGTACACCTTGTTGCCATGAGAAAAGACATAGCAAGGGAGGGATGGTGCTGTCTCGGTCATTGTCTATAAAGATTGATTCTGTGATGTGCTTGTAAGTTCTATAAGTCAGATCTCCCAATTTTTGAAACTAGCCCCAGATGTGACTAAAAGTGACTTATTCCTGGTACTCTGGTCGATGACAGTGTTCATTTATTTCTTTCTGTTTTGATGCCTTTTATTTCGGTGGCTCAGTGGTTAGCACTGCTGTCTCACAGCGCCAGGGACTTTGATTGGAGGCTAGCCTTGGACGACTGTATCTGGAGTTTGCACATTCTTCCCATGCCTGCATGGGTTTCATCTGGGTGTTCTGGTTTCCTGCCACAGTCCAAAGATATGCAGTTTAGGAGAATTGGCCATGCTAAATTACCCATTGCATTCAAGGATGTGAAGGATAGGTGCAATAGTCGGGAGGAAATATAGGATAATGGGGTAGGGGAATATGTCTGGGTGGGTTACTCTTCGGAGCTTTGGTGTGGACTTGTTGGGCCAAATGGACATTTTTCACATTTCAGGGATTCCATGTTGTGGCTAAATGGCTTGCTATATCCATGTACAGTTGACACTGGAACCATTTTGCTGTGAGTTTGAAATCATTTGTCCAGTTGACCAGGCAATCTTCAAGGGAATACATGAATCATGGTGCTGTCTTTTAAGAAAACGTGCAATGGTTTGACTTGTAATTCCACATTGTCATCATCTCATGTGGTGGGATTTGAACGCAAATCCCCAGAAAACTACCCCAGCTTCCTCGATTATCAGCCCAGCCACAATATCACTGTGCTATTTTATATTGCCAGTCATATGCAATGTAGGACATCAGGTTTTTGGCTGTATTTTTCGTTCTACATATCTGATGACGAAGCTTCTGTTGAATTGATTGAATTGAATTTATTGTCACGTGTACCGAGGCACAGTCAAAAGCTTTGTCTTGCGAACAGTATATGCAGATCAAATAGTTAAAAAGCATAGATAAGTAACTGATAGGTAAACAGTGGCAAAAACCAAAACACACGTCCAGGCGTATGCCACGAGTTTGTGAGTTCATTCAGTATTCTAACAACAGTGAGTAGAAACTGTTTCGAATCCGGCTGGTGCGTGTGTTCAGGCTTCAGCACCTTTTCACTGTTGCAGAAAAGCATTTCCAGGGTGGGATTGATCAAAGTTCAAAAGAAGATTGCAATTGCAACAACCGTTTTGAACTTATTGGTGGAAAGGCACTTTATATAACAAATTAATGAGCGAATGTATTTGTATAATTTTTATAACCAAACTATGGAGCGAATTTATTTGGTTCAAGTTTATGAACAAACTAATGAGTGAATCCATTAGCTTAAACTACTTCATAGATATTCAAAAGTGAGTGTCAGTTCCTTCTGCTGTTCAACTACGGGCACTCCTGAGTAACAGCCGGATCTTGGAAGTTGTTCTCAATTCCATGGTGCCAGCCTCAGGAGACCCAGTCTGATAGTGAAGATCCATGAGCTTTGTTTCACAATCTCCAGCCCGATGTTGGAAGTCCTGTGAGTGGGGCAAATTCCTTGATGTTAACCTATTCTGAATCCAAAGTTACGTGTTATGCCAGCAGTGTGTGGCACTTCCAGTCCTGCCCCAAGCATTTTGTTATGTAGGAAAGAACTCCAGGTTCCTGTGTCTGAGCCACAATATTCTGTTTCTCGTCAACCAAAGCCTGTCTTCCACGTAAATTATCACTGTCACATCCAATTAACCCTGAATGATTAACCCTTAACCATCTGGTTTGACGATACCATTTTTTTCAGATCAACACCGCATCTTACTCCTGTTTGGTATGTTTGTAGTATTCAGTGTCATTGAAGTTGATATAAATGGATCTAGAATGATATTTAACAATTAAATTAATCAATTCCTTCGAAGTTTCAATTTTATCCTGAGCTCTTTTAAACTGCCACTTTTGATGCTTTACTTCTATGTACTTGTTTTTGATTTCCTCTCCTGCAGTTAACTTACTGGCGATTGTAATCCTCTCAAGAGGTAAATGTGGACTTTGTAAATCAGTCACCCACTACCTGGTAGCCATGGCAGCGGCGGATCTATTGGTCGTTATCCTCGATCTAATGATAAGACACATACCTATAGCTCATCTGATGAAATTTTACTTTGTGAAGTCCATTCCTGCGTGCAATATCCATGCTGTCCTTCTATATGCAGCAACAGACTGTTCTGTCTGGTTCACAGTCATATTTACCTTTGATCGATTTGTAGCCATTTGTTGTCAGAAGATGAAAACTAAATATTGTACTGAGAAAATGGCGATTATAGTTATAGGAAATGTGGCTGTGCTGAGCTGCCTCAAGAATATTTTCTGGTATTTTATGTACACAAGTGAATATCGGCTTGCCAATGATCCTTGGTTTTGTTATGTAACAATGAATGTACGCTTTACACTGCTATGGAGAATAATTGAACTTCTTCATTATGTTTCCACCCCGTGTATCCCGTTTGTGCTCATTCTACTGTTTAATGTCTTAACGGTCAGACACATCATAGCTGCCAACATAGTCCGCCAGAGATTCCGGAGCCAGCGAATTGCAGAGAATCAACATGACCAAGAAATGAAGAACCGGAAAAAATCCATTACTTTCATGTTTGGTATATCTGCAAATTTTCTAGTATTATGGGCTGTTTTTCTGACGTACTCTGTCTGTTATCAAATGAGGTGGTTGGGATACAGTTCTGTCAGATTGCATTTTATAGTTGGAGAAGTAGGATTCATACTTCAGCAATTAAGTACCTCCACCAACACCTGCATTTATGCATTGACACAGAATAAATTCCGAGCTGAGTTGAAGCAAATGATGAAATATCCATTTGTCCTGCTTGTTAAATTGCTCGTTAAAGTCGTTCTTTAGGGAAAAAAAGATTTCTGGTTGCGACTCCAACTTGATATCTGTTGTATTGTCCGGGCAAAATTATTTATGATGCTGATGTCTATTGAAAATAGAGAATGCATTTCGAGTCAGAGACAAATAAATAACTGAGTCTAAACGTGTTAACACATATTAACTAATTGTGAGCATAGCACCTGCACTCCAGATTTGGAATGAGTTGAATAGAGCCGGCTTATGCAGTTTTAGCAAGCGTTTTTATTCTTCAGACAGAAGCTGGAAAGACAGGAGTTTTGACGTTGTGATGTTATATTCTGAAGACTGAACCACTCAGAATCAATGAGTGATTTTGAAACATGAAGTTCGAGATGCTTAAGAGATATGGTTGTGTACAAGTTGAAAGAATGCCTTCACATTCTGATTGATGTATGTTCCGTACACACAAGAAAGGACAAATCTAACTCATTGGGAAAGTGATGGAAAGTGTCATCAACAGTGCTACCATAAAAACCCACTCAGCAATCAGTGACGCCCAGTTTAGGTTCTTCCAGGTCATCTCAGCTCCTGACCTAATGACAGCCTTAGTTCAACCATGGACAAAAGAACTGAATTGACAGAGAAATGATGTCGCATTACGAAGCAGTGAAAAGGTTTTTGTTCCTGAAATTAGCAAATTTTTGGGGGGTCAGATTCAGAATTAATTCAAGTCGATGACAACGACATACTACGGTGACTCAGTGGTGAGCACTGCTGCCTTACAGGGCCAGGGACCCGGGTTCAACTCCTCCTTGGGTAACTGTCTGTGTGGAGTTTGCACGTTCTCCCCGTGTCTGCGTGGGTTTCCTCCGGGTGCTATAGTTTCCTCCCACAGGTGAATTGGCCAGGCTAAATTGCCCATAATGTTAGGTGGATTAATCGGGGTAAATATAGGTGGGGGGGGGGGGGGGGGGTTGTTTCTCTTCGGAGGGTCGGTGTGGACTTGTTGGCCCGAAGGGCCTGTTTCCACACTGTAGGTAATCTAATCTAATTGCGATTTGGAGATGCTGGTGTTGGACTGGGATGTACAAAGTTAAAATTCACACAACAGTAGGTTATAGTCCAGCAGGTTGAATTGGAAGCACACTAGCTTTCGGACCGACTTTCCTTCATTACGTGATAGTGGAGGGCTCAATCCTAACATAGAATTTATAGCAAAAATTTACAATGTAATGTAACTGAAATTGTACATTGAAAACTTGATTGTCTGTTCAGCCTTTCAATGATAGTTTCACCCCTTTGATGCGTAAATCACAAAACCTTTATTTTTAAAAGTTGCATTCTCGGGTTAGCTGTTAGCAATGGTGATAGCGAGATAATATGTTGAAGGTGTTGGCCCCTGTGTTCTCTGTCTATGTCATGATGTTTAGATTGATTCTAATCTACAAAGTGAGATCACTGCGTTTTACATAAATTCATGCAGTTTTAGAGCTCAGAGTTCAGAACCTTGGGTTCATGTCACATTACAGGTGACCACCATTGCACTATACACACACACAGATACTCCTGCACACACACAAACTCACACACACACAGGCACTCTTATACACACATACACACGGACACACATACACACAGACGCGCACAAAGACAACCACACACACCCTCACCAACACACACACTCCCACACTCACACATGCACCCCCCCACAGACTTAAGACACTCTGCACTCACTGCACACACATACACTTTCTCACACTCACACCCCCCAACCCAGACAGACAGACAGACACAGACAAAGGTCCACATGCACACATATATTTTGTGGGGTGAATTTGTACTTGCAGCGTTACATTGTACTTTGCTCAAAAACTGCATGCATTGAAGTAGAACTCTGAGCTCAAAAACTGCATGAATTTAATTAAAACTCCGCTATCTCACTTTTTAGATTAGAATCAATCTAAGCATCATGTCATAGACAGAGAACACAGGGGGCCAACACCTTCAACACATTGTCTAGCCATCACCATTTTTAACAGCTATCCCGAGAATGCAACTTTTTTAAAAAAAAGGTTGGGGATGGATGGAAATTGAAAAACAACAAAACAGAAAATGGAACGCTCGAGATATGCTTTGAAACAAGGAATTGCAGAACAAAAAAATAGTTAGACGAGCATAAGTGATGGAACAGAGAGAGAGTGACAGAGATTCAACAACATTAATGATGTGATGGAGTGGAGGAAATGAAGAACATTGTGGAGGGAGAAATATGAAGCAGTTGATGATGATCTGAATCCAATAACGTACCAACCACTCAATGTCTAAAATTATATTCTTCTCATTTTCGGGCAAACTGAAGACATCGAACTGATCCTGAGATCTTATGTTGATAGATTCAGCTAACATAGCTAGTGGTGAGACTCTTAGACCGTAGCCATCCAATTATTTGAAGTGGGGGAGGGTGGAGTGGCAGGGGAGAGTGTTTCATTCTGAAACAGTGCTGTTCTCTGAGCAGTAAGGAGCCAGAAAAGTCAAGGGAACTAATAGATGCAACCAGATGTTGCTAACTAGATTAGGGGACGAGAATTGCAAAGAACCTTGGTTTCATTCATGACTTAGTACAGCTAGGGAATCCCATTAGCAGCATTTGACTGGTGTAACTGTGAAATACTGGAATGCAGAGATCCCCAGAAGCATCACCAGTTTAGTGATGCTACCGATCTGCACATAAGCTGACAGTGTAATCAAGAACAGGTGTCAGAGTGTGATCCACAGAATCCTGGGTACATGGTCCCAAGAAAGGAGAGTGAGTGAACCACTAGGCACCTTTTTTTGAAGGTTTTATAAAGCTATCACACATTTCTACCCTCACTTTTCCCCTCCCTACAAGAACAACATCAGAGTTTGCCATGTCCTTTTTTTCCACGCCATCCGTCGTGGAATGCTCAATCCTCCGTCAATTCTGCTAACTCCAGCAGGATGTCCCAACTAAACTTATCTTGTTCCTTTCATTGTCAGCCTTCTGCGAATACTGTCCCCTTTGTTCCTCCAGGCACAGTATTGAATCATTCTTAACATTTCCTCAACCGGCGAATCACTTAACAGTTTTGGTGCAAAAGACTATTCAATCCATCCTGCCTGATCTGGTTTGTTTAATTAACAGCATTACTGGGTGCTAACCTCTATGCCCCTCCCACCCACTCCCACCCCACAACCTTGCACGTTATTTGTAACGAAATAATCACCCAATGACCTCTCCAATGGCCAAATTAAACATACCTCCACCACATTTCAGGGCAGTGCATTCCTTATCCCAACTAGTCAGAGTAAAAGTCTTTTTCAGCATTTAATAATTTCTTCATTGGCAAATCATTTTAACCCGATGCTCTGTTTTTCTTTTTCCTCTGAAGAACAGGAACAACTTCTGCTTAACTATGCGATCGAGCTAAATCATAACTTCTAAAACTCTCTCAGATCTATTCTTCACGTTTCTTTCTCTGCAAAGTGAACAATCCCAACTTCTTCCACCTATCCTATACGGTATTCGGTGTGTCTTATTCCTGGAACAATTTCTGAAAACCACTTCTCAGTTTCCCCATCCTCCTGCTGAGTTCTGACAGGTGTTTGTACAAGTTCAACATTATCTCCGTGCTCTTGTATTCTATCCCCTTTTAAATAAAACCAAGACATTGTATGACTTACTAACTGCTCTCTCTACCTTTTCTGCCACTTTCAATGAACTTTGCACAACTACATCATACCCTCCATTCTTGCATCTTCATTAGCAGCGTACCCCCTAGTTTATGTTGTCTTTTAATATTCTTCATTCGAAAATGCGCCATGTCACACTTCTCTGCATTGAACCGTATCTGTCAAGTATCTGTTGACTCCATCAGTGTGCCTGTAGTCTTCTGGAATTATACGCAGTCCTCCTCAAAATTTATAATTCCGTGCACGCCAAGATTTAGATCATTGTTGTGTATCAGAACACTAACAGATTCACAGTGGCTTTCTGGGGATCTCCAGGACAAACTCTCCTCTACCCTAGCCAATTTTGGATCAGTCAATACTGATCTGTTTGTCATGTCACGTAACTCTCATCGCACACCCGTTGTGCTGCTCTATCAAATGCCTTCTGGAAATCAACGTGGACCATGTCAACAACACTACCCCTACCCAGTCTTCTTTTACTTCCCCAAAAATGTCCAGCACGTTAGTTCCATGTATCTTCACCTTTAGAAACCTGCTTCCTAATCGACCCGCTATTTTTCATTGTAATTACTAATTCTGTCCTGAATAATTGTGTCCAGAGGCTTTCAACCAACCCACGAAGTTAAACTGACGTATCGATAGTTGCCAGCTTACCCTTATCAACTGTCCTGAATGCAGCCATTGTGTTTGCAATTTTTCAGAATTTTGGCACCTGTCCCGAGTCAAGGGAAGTCTGAAAGATTGCAGCCTGTGCCCCTACAATTTCCAATTCTTTGAATGAATCTCATCTGGTCCAATTACATTGTCAACTTTAAGATTCCATTGTCTATGAAGTACGTCTGACAGATCACCTTGAAGATTTCTAGTGACTGCGTGCCCTTTACTGTCGTGATGGCCTGAGTAGCATCTCTCTCTTTGGTAAACACAGTTGGAAAACATTCATTTAATACTTGAGGTATTTCCCCTCCCTTCTAGTGTAAACCTCTTTTACTGCCCTTTCCCAATTTTATTGTCTATAGAAAACTTTGACATTACTCTTTATGTTTGCTGCCAATGGTTTCTCATAATTGTAAGTTTTTGGTTCTCTTTGTCACATCCTCTCTGAAGATTCAATATTCTTCTTGGTTGTTCATCTTATTTTCGATCTGGCACTTTTCACTACCACACACTTTCTTTGTTATCCAAATTTCTATCTCCTCTGTCGTCCTGGGTGCTCTGGATTGGTTAGCTCTAACTTTATCATTTGAGAGAATTTGCACTGACTTTGCCCAACCATCTCACCTTTGAAGGTAGCCTATTGTTGAATTCTTACGTGTCCTGAAAACCTCTCATTCCTGCAGATCTGCCCATCTCTGTCGTGGACATATTGAAGTTTTCTGTCGGCCAAGTGATATTTCTAATTGTTGATTGTTTCAGGTCATCCTCTGCCATCATCTTGATCTTAAGAATATAATGACCACTGCAAGTTAAATGTTCTGCAACTGACACATGATCCTCTTGGTGCACCTCAGTTCTAACAGTTCGTTGTGGCACAGTGGCTCGGTGGTTAGCACTGCTTCCTCATAGCACTAGGAAATCTGGGTCAATTCCAATCTCAGGCGACTTTCTGTGTGGACTTTGCACATTCTCACCATGTCTGTGTGGGTTTGCTTCGGTGTCCCTCCCGCAATCCAAAGATGTGCAGGTTAATTGAATTGGCCATGTTAAATTGCCCGTAGTGTTTAGTGATGCATAGGTCAGGTGCATGAGTCAGGGGTAAATGTCGAGTAATAGGGAAGGGAATGGGTTTGGTGGGTTACTATTCAGAGGATCAGTGTGGACTTGTTTGGGCCAAAGGGCCTGTTCCCAGACTGGAAGGATTCTATGATTCTGGATTTATAATTCATGTCGTCATTTTGGTCCAGGAACAGGAAGACTGTCTGCATGCAGTCCAGAAAATCTTTGCCCCTTCATACTGCATATGTTAGAAGTATACCAGCCTATATTTGGGCAATTGACATCTCCTAATATAATTATTTTATAATGTTGTGTTATAGACCAGACTAAACCTCTCAAAAAATATCATGGAGATAGCCAAAACCATAACTTTAACTGTTTTCAATCCTCATGCGGGTGCTCAGAGACAGATGCAAACTGCATTTTAATTTCACAAAAAAATTGAAATGCAAACAAGCAAGTAAAAAATGCATAGATTCATTGAATGAAATACTTAAACGTATTTTATATTCTGGATGTAGGTTTGCACGCTGAGCTGGAAGATTCGTTTCCAGACATTTTGTCACCCTACTAGG